>NC_092333.1:48320000-48620000 GCF_046630445.1 Rutidosis leptorrhynchoides
TCTAAGTGTTCTTCATATATTCTACAAGTTTTAGTTACATAAAATCAAGAATACTTTCAAGTTTGCTAGCTCACTTCCAATCTTGTAAGGTGATCATCCAACCTCAAGAAATCTTTGTTTCTTATAGTAGGTTATCATTATAATACAAGGTAATAATCATATTCAAACTTTGGTTCAATTTCTATAACTATAACAATCTTATTTCAAGTGATGATCTTACTTGAACTTGTTTTCGTGTCATGATTCTGCTTCAAGAACTTCGAGCCATCCAAGGATCCGTTCATGCTAGATCCATTTTTCTCTTTTACAGTAGGTTTATCCAAGGAACTTAAGGTAGTAATGATGTTCATAACATCATTCGATTCATATATATAAAGCTATCTTATTCGAAGGTTTAAACTTGTAATCACTAGAACATAGTTTAGTTAATTCTAAACTTGTTCGCGAACAAAAGTTAATCCTTCTAACTTAACTTTTAAAATCAACTAAACACATGTTCTATATCTATATGATATGCTAACTTAATGATTTAAAACCTGGAAACACGAAAAACACCGTAAAACCGGATTTACGCCGTCGTAGTAACACCGCGGGCTGTTTTGGGCTAGTTAATTAAAAACTATGATAAACTTTGATTTAAAAGTTGTTATTCTGATAAAATGATTTTTATTATGAACATGAAACTATATCCAAAAATTATGGTTAAACTCAAAGTGAAAGTATGTTTTCTAAAATGGTCATCTAGACGTCGTTCTTTCGACTGAAATGACTACCTTTACAAAAACGACTTGTAACTTATTTTTCCGACAATAAACCTATACTTTTTCTGTTTAGATTCATAAAATAGAGTTCAATATGAAACCATAGCAATTTTATTCACTCAAAACGGATTTAAAATGAAGAAGTTATGGGTAAAACAAGATTGGATAATTTTTCTCATTTTAGCTACGTGAAAATTGGTAACAAATCTATTCCAACCATAACTTAATCAACTTGTATTGTATATTATGTAATCTTGAGATACCATAGACACGTATACAATGTTTCGACCTATCATGTCGACACATCTATATATATTTCGGAACAACCATAGACACTCTATATGTGAATGTTGGAGTTAGCTATACAGGGTTGAGGTTGATTCCAAAATATATATAGTTTGAGTTGTGATCAATACTGAGATACGTATACACTGGATCGTGGATTGATTCAAGATAATATTTATCGATTTATTTCTGTACATCTAACTGTGGACAACTAGTTGTAGGTTACTAACGAGGACAGCTGACTTAATAAACTTAAAACATCAAAATATATTAAAAGTGTTGTAAATATACTTTGAACATACTTTGATATATATGTATATATTGTTATAGGTTCGTGAATCAACCAGTGGCCAAGTCTTACTTCCCGACGAAGTAAAAATCTGTGAAAGTGAGTTATAGTCCCACTTTTAAAATCTAATATTTTTGGGATGAGAATGCATGCAGGTTTTATAAATGATTTACAAAATAGACACAAGTACGTGAAACTACATTCTATGGTTGAATTATCGAAATCGAATATGCCCCTTTTTATTAAGTCTGGTAATCTAAAAATTAGGGAACAGACACCCTAATTGACGCGAATCCTAAAGATAGATCTATTGGGCCTAACAAACCCCATCCAAAGTACCGGATGCTTTAGTACTTCGAAATTTATATCATATCCGAAGGGTGTCCCGGAATGATGGGGATATTCTTATATATGCATCTTGTTAATGTCGGTTACCAGGTGTTCACCATATGAATGATTTTTATCTCTATGTATGGGATGTGTATTGAAATATGAAATCTTGTGGTCTATTATTATGATTTGATATATATAGGTTAAACCTATAACTCACCAACATTTTTGTTGACGTTTTAAGCATGTTTATTCTCAGGTGATTATTAAGAGCTTCCGCTATCGCATACTTAAATAAGGACGAGATTTGGAGTCCATGCTTGTATGATATTGTGTAAAAACTGCATTCAAGAAACTTATTTTGTTGTAACATATTTGTATTGTAAACCATTATGTAATGGTCGTGTGTAAACAGGATATTTTAGATTATCATTATTTGATAATCTACGTAAAGCTTTTTAAACCTTTATTGATGAAATAAAGGTTATGGTTTGTTTTAAAATGAATGCAGTCTTTGAAAAACGTCTCATATAGAGGTCAAAACCTCGCAACGAAATCAATTAATATGGAACGTTTTTAATCAATAAGAACGGGACATTTCAGTTGGTATCCGAGCGTTGGTCTTAGAGAACCAAAATTTTGCATTAGCGTGCCTTATCGAGTTTATTAGGATGCATTAGTGAGTCTGGACTTCGACCGTGTTTACTTGAAAAATGATTGCTTAACAAATTTTGTTGGAAACTATATATTTTTAACATGTGAATATTATGTGATATATTAATCTCTTAACGCGTTTGATATTATGTGATAGATGTCTACCTCTAGAACAAGTTCCATTGACTCACCTAATAATAATGAAGAGTCAAATGTAAATTGGAATGATTTGTGGACTGATTCACAAGTTCCCGAAGAAGAACCGGAAGAAGAGTCGGAACCGGAAGAAGAATCGGAACCGGAAAAAGAATCGGAACCGGAAGAAGAAATAGAACCGGTGGGGGAAATAATAAAACGGTTAAGTAAAAGAAAATCCTCAACCAACCGACCAAGGTTAATTATGGTCAATGGTGTTTCCGCCAAGGAAGCAAAATATTGGGAGGATTACCAATTCTCCGATGAATCGGATTACGACAAGAATTCCGATGATGTTATAGAAATTACCCCAACTGAATTTAAAAAGGCAAAAGAAAATAATAAGGGAAAGGGCATAAAAATAGAGAAATCTAATTCCAACCCCGATGAACTTTATATGTATCGTCAACCCCCGAAGTCCTTAAGTTGTAACAATGACCCGGGAACCTCTAAACCACCAGGTTTTTCTAAACCAATGTGGAAAATGACGGCTCGTATTAGGGGAACATCATATATCCCTAGAAACTTGGCAAAACGAACCAAAACCGAAGAAGTAGAAGAAACAAGCGAGTCGGAATAAGATAGTTGTATTCGTGTGGTGTAATATATGTAATATAGTGTGCTTATGCTTTATGATATATGTAAAAATTGCTTGTATTAATAAGTATTTTTTTTATGAATCTAACTCTTGTCTATTTTACAGTATAAAAACACAAAATGGATAGACAACCCAATATTTTAAGAGACCTACCCGGAGACATGATTGATGAAATCTTGTCTAGAGTCGGTCAGAATTCTTCGGCACAACTATTTAAGGCGAGATCAGTTTGTAAGACATTCGAAGAACGTTCCAAGAATGCCTTGGTTTATAAAAGGCTTTCGTTCGAAAGATGGAGTATATCACATTGGGAAATCCATAAGTTACGATGTGTTTACTTTGACGCATATATTGCGGGGAACCTAAATGCTATTTTACGCAATGGGTTAAGAAATTATTTTGACTCAATATATCCGAATATTGGACTTCGTGATTTAGAAAAAGCGGCTAACATGCAACATAAAGAAGCATGTTATGCTTACGGATTAGTAATGTTCGCTTCTCACCAAAGTGAGAACAAGAACATCGGGCTACAACTATTAAACAAAACGTTCCCACAAGTGACAGAGTCGGTAATTGGGGTAAGAAATGAGGTTTTTAGATTGTTACGGGACTGTTGGACATTACGTAACCCTCGTCCCTTTGACGATGTTACAACACGCTGTCTTATCAACGGCCATAACGGTTATGTTCCACAAGACCAAGGATGGGAAGTAATCCTAGTAAAACCAGAATGCATGACTTGTTTCTGGACGTATGAATTACGTGTCTTTATTGCCTTTGCTGAACGACTTGTGTACTAGCTAGAATTATCTTCACAACCATCTTGTATCAAATTTATTGTGTGCTATATTTCATGCTATATGTAAAATAAGCGGTATTGTAAGTTTGTAAAATATTGTGTAAAAGTTTGAACGCGAAATATTATTATAATCAGTTTTTCATATAGAATTGTAGTAGTTGAATTGTATAATAGCTACTAAGTATGAACTTAACGGGTAGGTACTACCCGAATTTAAACTTATAAAACGCTAATATGAAGAAAAAGATTTTATAAATGAGTTCATATTATGCTACGAAATACTATTAACTACTCTTAATATTCTGTATGATTAACTTGTTCCATTTGACTATTTTGAAGGAAATGGCACCGACTACTCGACACACCGTGAATATGAATGAAGAGGAATTCCGTACTTTTCTAGCTTCAAACATAGCCACAGTATAGGCTGCGCTACATACCAACAATAACCTTGGATCTAGCAGTACAGGAAATCGTGTAGGATGCACCTACAAAGAATTCACTGCCTCCAAACCTTTGGAATTTAATGGAACCGAAGGACCGATCGGATTGAAATGGTGGACCGAGAAGGTCAAATCGGTGTTTACCATAAGTAAGTGTACTGAAGAGGACAAAGTGAAGTACGCTACGCATACCTTCATAGGTTCTGCGTTAACATGGTGGAATACCTATCTAGAGCAAGTGGGACAAGACGATGCGTACGCACTACCGTCGTCAGCATTCAAGCACTTGATGAACGAGAAGTACCGTCCCAGAACCGAGGTCAATAAGCTCAAGACATAACTTAGAGGGTTACGAACCCAAGGATTTGATATTACCACGTACGAAAGACGATTCACAGAATTGTGCCTATTGTGTCCGGGAGCATTCGAAGATGAGGAAGAGAAGATCGACGTGTTTGTGAAAGGATTACCGGAAAGAATCCAAGAAGATATAAGTTCACACGAGCCCGCCTCCATACAACAGGAATGTAGAATGGCTCACAAACTAGTGAACCAGATTGAAGAAAGAATTAAAGAACAGACTGCTGAAGAGGTCAATGTGAAGCAAGTCAAAAGAAAGTGGGAGGAAAACGGTGATAAGAATCACCAATACAACAACAACAGCAATTACAACAATAATCACAACAATTATCCCAACAATCGCAACATCAATCGCAACTACAACAAACGGCCCAACAACAACAACAACAATAGCAGCAGCAGCAACTACAACAATCATCCCAACAACAATAATAACCGCAACAACAATAACAACAGTCAGAAGCAGCTATGCCAAAGGTGTGAAAAGTATCACTCGGGGTTCTGTACCAAATTTTGCAACAAGTGTAAAAGAAATGGTCATAGCGCGGCGAGGTGTGAGGTCTACGGACCAGGGGTTAATAAAACGAAAGGAACAAATGGTGTCGGAACGAGTAATGGCGGAGCAAGTAGTGTCGGAGCAAGTTATGCCAATGTAGTTTGTTATAAATGTGGAAAACCGGGCCACATTATTAGAAATTGCCCGAACCAGGAGAACACGAATGGACAAGGCCGCGGAAGAGTTTTCAATATTAATACGGCAGAGGCACAGGAAGACCCGGAGCTTGTTACGGGTACGTTTCTTATTGACAATAAATCTGCTTACGTTTTATTTGATTCGGGTGCGGATAGAAGCTATATGAGTAGAGATTTTTGTGCTAAATTAAGTTGTCCATTGACACCTTTGGATAGTAAATTTTTACTCGAATTAGCAAATGGTAAATTAATTTCAGCAGATAATATATGTCGGAATCGAGAAATTAAACTGGTTAGCGAAACATTTAAGATTGATTTGATACCAGTAGAGTTAGGGAGTTTTGATGTGATAATCGGTATGGACTGGTTGAAAGAAGTGAAAGCAGAGATCGTTTGTTACAAAAATGCAATTCGCATTATACGAGAAAAAGGAAAACCCTTAATGGTGTACGGAGAAAAGGGCAACACGAAGCTATATCTTATTAGTAATTTGAAGGCACAAAAACTAATAAGAAAAGGTTGCTATGCTGTTCTAGCACACGTCGAGAAAGTACAAACTGAAAAAAAGAGCATCAATGATGTTCCCATAGCAAAAGAATTTCCCGATGTATTTCCGAAAGAATTACCGAGATTACCCCCACATCGATCCGTTGAATTTCAAATAGATCTTGTACCAGGAGCTGCACCAATAGCTCGTGCTCCTTACAGACTCGCACCCAGCGAGATGAAAGAACTGCAAAGCCAATTACAAGAACTTTTAGAGCGTAGTTTCATTCGACCAAGCACATCACCGTGGGGAGCTCCTGTTTTGTTTGTCAAGAAGAAAGATGGTACATTCAGGTTGTGTATCGACTACCGAGAGTTGAACAAACTTACCATCAAGAACCGCTACCCACTACCGAGAATCGACGACTTATTTGATCAACTACAAGGCTCATCTATTTATTCAAAGATTGACTTACGTTCCGGGTATCATCAAATGCGGGTGAAAGAAGATGATATTCCAAAGACTGCTTTCAGAACACGTTACGGTCATTACGAGTTTATGGTCATTCCGTCTGGTTTAACTAATGCACCAGCTATGTTCATGGACCTTATGAACCGAGTGTGTGGACCATACCTTGACAAGTTTGTCATTGTTTTCATTGATGACATACTTATTTACTCAAAGAATGACCAAGAACACGGTGAACATTTGAGAAAGGTGTTAGAAGTATTGAGGAAGGAAGAATTGTACGCTAAGTTTTCAAAGTGTGCATTTTGGTTGGAAGAAGTTCAATTCCTCGGTCACATAGTGAACAAAGAAGGTATTAAGGTGGATCCAGCAAAGATAGAAACTGTTGAAAAGTGGGAAACCCCGAAAACTCCGAAACACATACGCCAGTTTTTAGGACTAGCTGGTTACTACAGAAGGTTCATCCAAGACTTTTCCATAATAGCAAAACCCTTGACTGCATTAACGCATAAAGGGAAGAAATTTGAATGGAATGATGAACAAGAGAAAGCGTTTCAGTTATTGAAGAAAAAGCTAACTACGGCACCTATATTGTCATTGCCTGAAGGGAATGATGATTTTGTGATTTATTGTGACGCATCAAAGCAAGGTCTCGGTTGTGTATTAATGCAATGAACGAAGGTGATTGCTTATGCGTCTAGACAATTGAAGATTCACGAACAAAATTATACGACGCATGATTTGGAATTAGGCGCGGTTGTTTTTGCATTAAAGACTCGGAGGCACTACTTATATGGGGTCAAAAGTATTATAAATACCGACCACAAAAGTCTTCAACACATATTTAATCAGAAACAACTGAATATGAGGCAGCGTAGGTGGATTGAATTATTGAATGATTACGACTTTGAGATTCGTTACCACCCGGGGAAGGCAAATGTGGTAGCCGATGCCTTGAGCAGGAAGGACAGAGAACCCATTCGAGTAAAATCTATGAACATAATGATTCATAATAACCTTACTACTCAAATAAAGGAGGCGCAACAAGGAGTTTTAAAAGAGGGAAATTTAAAGGATGAAATACCTAAAGGATCGGAGAAGCATCTTAATATTCGGGAAGACGGAACCCGGTATAGGGCTGAAAGGATTTGGGTACCAAAATTTGGAGATATGAGAGAAATGGTACTTAGAGAAGCTCATAAAACCAGATACTCAATACATCCTGGAACGGGGAAGATGTACAAGGATCTCAAGAAACATTTTTGGTGGCTGGGTATGAAAGCCGATGTTGCTAAATATGTAGGAGAATGTTTGACGTGTTCTAAGGTCAAAGCTAAGCATCAGAAACCATCAGGTCTACTTCAACAACCCGAAATCCCAGAATGGAAATGGGAAAACATTACCATGGATTTCATCACTAAATTGCCAAGGACTGCAAGTGGTTTTGATACTATTTGGTTAATAGTTGATCGTCTCACCAAATCAGCACACTTCCTTCCAATAAGAGAAGATGACAAGATGGAGAAATTAGCACTACTGTATTTGAAGGAAGTCGTCTCCAGACATGGAATACCAATCTCTATTATCTCTGATAGGGATGGCAGATTTATTTCAAGATTCTGGCAGACATTACAGCAAGCATTAGGAACTCGTCTAGACATGAGTACTGCCTATCATCCACAAACTGATGGGCAGAGTGAAAGGACGATACAAACGCTTGAAGACATGCTACGAGCATGTGTTATTGATTTCGGAAACAGTTGGGATCGACATCTACCGTTAGCAGAATTTTCCTACAACAACAGCTACCATTCAAGCATTGAGATGGCGCCGTTTGAAGCACTTTATGGTAGAAACTGCAGGTCTCCGATTTGTTGGAGTGAAGTGGGGGAGAGGCAGATTACGGGTCCGGAGATTATACAAGAAACTACCGAGAAGATCATCCAAATTCAACAACGGCTGAAAACCGCCCAAAGTCGACAAAAGAGCTACGCTGACATTAAAAGAAAAGATATAGAATTTGAAATTAGAGAGATGGTCATGCTTAAAGTTGCACCTTGGAAAGGCGTTGTTCGATTTGGTAAATGAGAGAAATTAAATCCAAAGTATATTGGACCATTCAAGATTATTGATCGTGTCGGACCAGTAGCTTACCGACTTGAGTTACCTCAACAACTAGCGGCTGTACATAACACTTTTCACGTCTCGAATTTGAAGAAATGTTTTGCTAAAGAAGATCTCACTATTCCGTTAGATGAAATCCAAATCAACGAAAAACTTCAATTCATCGAAGAACCCGTCGAAATAATGGATCGTGAGGTTAAAAGACTTAAGCATAACAAGATACCAATTGTTAAGGTTCAATGGAATGCTCGTAGAGGACCCGAGTTCACCTGGGAGCGTGAAGATCAGATGAAGAAGAAATACCCGCATCTATTTCCAGAAGATTCGTCAACACCTTCAACAGCTTAAAATTTCGGGACGAAATTTATTTAACGGGTAGGTACTGTAGTGACCCGAACTTTTCCATGTTTATATATATTAATTGAGATTGATATTTACATGATTAAATGTTTCCAACATGTTAAGCAATCAAACTTATTAAGACTTGATTAATTGAAATATGTTTCATATAGACAATTGACCACCCAAGTTGACCGGTGATTCACGAACGTTAAAACTTGTAAAAACTATATGATGACATATATATGGATATATATATATATATATATATATATATATATATATATATATATATATATATATATATATATATATATATATATATATATATATATATATATATATATATATAGTTAACATGATACTATGATAAGTAAACATATCATTAAGTATATTAACAATGAACTACATATGTAAAAACAAGACTACTAACTTAATGATTTTTAAACGAGACATATATGTAACGATTATCGTTGTAAAGACATTTAATGTATATATATCATATTAAGAGATATTCATACATGATAATATCATGATAATATAATAATTTAAAATCTCATTTGATATTATAAACATTGGATTAACAACATTTAACAAGATCGTTAACCTAAAGGTTTCAAAACAACACTTACATGTAACGACTAACGATGACTTAACGACTCAGTTAAAATGTATATACATGTAGTGTTTTAATATGTATTTATACACTTTTGAAAGACTTCAATACACTTATCAAAATACTTCTACTTAACAAAAATGCTTACAATTACATCCTCGTTCAGTTTCATCAACAATTCTACTCGTATGCACCCGTATTCGTACTCGTACAATACACAGCTTTTAGATGTATGTACTATTGGTATATACACTACAATGATTAGCTCTTAGTAGTCCATGTGAGTCACCTAACACATGTGGGAACCATCATTTGGCAACTAGCATGAAATATCTCATAAAATTACAAAAATATGAGTAATCATTCATGACTTATTTACATGAAAACAAAATTACATATCCTTTATATCTAATCCATATACCAACGACCAAAAATACCTACAAACACTTTCATTCTTCAATTTTCTTCATCTAATTGATCTCTCTCAAGTTCTATCTTCAAGTTCTAAGTGTTCTTCATATATTCTACAAGTTCTAGTTACATAAAATCAAGAATACTTTCAAGTTTGCTAGCTCACTTCCAATCTTGTAAGGTGATCATCCAACCTCAAGAAATCTTTGTTTCTTATAGTAGGTTATCATTCTAATACAAGGTAATAATCATATTTAAACTTTGGTTCAATTTCTATAACTATAACAATCTTATTTCAAGTGATGATCTTACTTGAACTTGTTTTCGTGTCATGATTCTGCTTCAAGAACTTCGAGCCATCCAAGGATCCGTTGAAGCTAGATACATTTTTCTCTTTTCCAGTAGGTTTATCCAAGAAACTTAAGGTAGTAATGATGTTCATAACATCATTCGATTCATATATATAAAGCTATCTTATTCGAAGGTTTAAACTTGTAATCACTAAAACATAGTTTAGTTAATTCTAAACTTGTTCGCGAACAAAAGTTAATCCTTCTAACTTAACTTTTAAAATCAACTAAACACATGTTCTATATCTATATGATATGCTAACTTAATGATTTAAAACCTGGAAACACGAAAAATACCGTAAAACCGGATTTACGCCGTCGTAGTAACACCGCGGGCTGTTTTGGGTTAGTTAATTAAAAACTATGATAAACTTTGATTTAAAAGTTGTTATTCTGAGAAAATGATTTTTATTATGAACATGAAACTATATCCAAAAATTATGGTTAAACTCAAAGTGGAAGTATGTTTTCTAAAATGGTCATCTAGACGTCGTTCTTTCGACTGAAATGACTACCTTTACAAAAACGACTTGTAACTTATTTTTCCGACTATAAACCTATACGTTTTATGTTTAGATTCATAAAATAGAGTTCAATATGAAACCATAGCAATTTGATTCACTCAAAACGGATTTAAAATGAAGAAGTTATGGGTAAAACAAGATTGGATAATTTTTCTCATTTTAGCTACGTTTAAATTGGTAACAAATCTATTCCAACCATAACTTAATCAACTTGTATTGTATATTATGTAATCTTGAGATACCATAGACACGTATACAATGTTTCGACCTATCATGTCGACACATCTATATATATTTCGGAACAACCATAGACACTCTATATGTGAATGTTGGAGTTAGCTATACAGGGTTGAGGTTGATTCCAAAATATATATAGTTTGAGTTGTGATCAATACTGAGATACGTATACACTGGGTCGTGGATTGATTCAAGATAATATTTATCGATTTATTTCTGTACATCTAACTGTGGACAACTAGTTGTAGGTTACTAACAAGGACAGCTGACATAATAAACTTAAAACATCAAAATATATTAAAAGTGTTGTAAATATATTTTGAACATACTTTGATATATATGTATATATTGTTATAGGTTCGTGAATCAACCAGTGGCCAAGTCTTACTTCCCGACGAAGTAAAAATCTGTGAAAGTGAGTTATAGTCCCACTTTTAAAATCTAATATTTTTGGGATGAGAATACATGCAGGTTTTATAAATGATTTACAAAATAGACACAAGTACGTGAAACTACATTCTATGGTTGAATTATCGAAATCGAATATGCCCCTTTTTATTAAGTCTGGTAATCTAAGAATTAGGGAACAGACACCCTAATTGACGCGAATCCTAAAGATAGATCTATTGGGCCTAACAAACCCCATCCAAAGTACCGGATGCTTTAGTACTTCGAAATTTATATCATATCCGAAGGGTGTCCCGGAATGATGGGGATATTCTTATATATGCATCTTGTTAATGTCGGTTACCAGGTGTTCACCATATGAATGATTTTTATCTCTATGTATGGGATGTGTATTGAAATATGAAATCTTGTGGTCTATTATTATGATTTGATATATATAGGTTAAACCTATAACTCACCAACATTTTTGTTGACATTTTAAGCATTTTTATTCTCAGGTGATTATTAAGAGCTTCCGCTGTCGCATACTTAAATAAGGACGAGATTTGGAGTCCATGCTTGTATGATATTGTGTAAAAACTGCATTCAAGAAACTTATTTTGTTGTAACATATTTGTATTGTAAACTATTATGTAATGGTCGTGTGTAAACAGGATATTTTAGATTATCATTATTTGATAATCTGCGTAAAGCTTTTTAAACCTTTATTGATGAAATAAAGGTTATGGTTTGTTTTAAAATGAATGCAGTCTTTGAAAAACGTCTCATATAGAGGTCAAAACCTCGCAACGAAATCAATTTATATGGAACGTTTTTAATCAATAAGAACGGGACATTTCAGCATGCATACCATTTCATAATATATCCAACTATAATTGACTTAATAATAATCTTGATGAACTCAACGACTTGAATGCAACGTCTTTTGAAATATGTCATGAATGACTCCAAGTAATATCTCTAAAATGAGCAAATGCACAGCGGAAGGTTTTTTTCATACCTAAGAATAAACATGTTTTAAAGTGTCAACCAAAAGGTTGGTGAGTTCATTAGTTTATTATAAACAATCATTCCCATTATTTTAATAGACCACAAGATTTCATATTTTCATAAACATCATTCTCATATCAGGCATTTCGCAAACTGCATAGAGATAAAAATCATTCATATGGATTGAACACCTGGTAACCGACATTAACAAGATGCATATAGAATATCCCCATCATTCCGGGACACCCATCGGACATGATAATTTCGAAGTACTAAAGCATTCCAAATTCCAGAATGGGGCTTGTTGGGCCCGATAGATCTATCTTTAGGATTCGCTTCAATTTGGGGGTCTGTTCCCAAATTCTTAGGCTACCAAGCTAAAAGGGGCATATTCGGCTTCGATCATTCAACCATATAATGTAGTTTCGATTACTTGTGTCTATTTCGTAAAACATTTATAAAAATTGAGCATGTATTCTCAGCCCAAAAATATAAAAGGTAAAAAGGCAAATGAAACTCACTTTACAATATTTTGTAGTAAAAATATTCATACGACGATACTGAACAATGCTAGGTTGGCCTCGGATTCACGAACCTATATCATTTGTACATATATTAATACACATTATTGTAATCGAATAAGTTTATATATAGTTAATCTATTAATTATATCATTTTTATATTAATATATATATATATATATATATATATATATATATATATATATATTTATGTCTTTTATATTCTTTTTGCATATGAAAATATTGATTATGTTATAAGTATTAAATGTATGTATATATATATATATATATATATATATATATATATATATATATATATATATATATATATATATATATCATTTGTTTGTTAAAAATAGTTATTATAATGATACTAAAGTCATATTAATATTAATGGAAATGATAATAATTATAGTAATTAATATCACTGATAAAAATAATAATAATAACTATATTAATGATAATAATAGTGATATTAATAATAATACTTGTAAAAATATTACTTTTACTGTTAATGATATTTATGATAATGATTTTAATATCTATATAATACTAATACTTAAGATGATAATAATAATACTAATAGTCATGATACTGATAATTGATAATAGTAATATTTATATTACCACTACTAATGATAATACTGGTAATAATAACAATAATACTATAAATTTTAAAATGATACAAGTCTTAATTTTTAATGATCTAATACTAAACTTTATTATCTTCATTAAAATAATAATAATGATAATAATAGTTATAATCATAATACTAATACTAATACTTAAGAACAATACAAAATAATAGTAATATTAATAATGACAATGTTAATAATAATTATATTTAAGATAATAATACTAATAATAACACCAATAACAATAATGATTATAGTCATAATTATAACATTAATAACTAATAATAATAATCATAATAATAATAATAATCATAATCATAATAATTAATAATAACAATAATAAAAATAAAATAGAAAATTGTGTATACCCTTTTAAGTTTCCCTAAAAAAAATTGTCATGGACCAGGCTCGAACCCGTAACCTCCCGCTCATACACAAACCCCCCTAAACCATTGCACCATTAACGTTTTTTCCAGAATTAGACCCATATGATTTAATTATAACCCGTATATATTTCGTTTCCCCATTCTTCTTCTTCTTCCAATCCTAGTCGACCAGGGCTTCGCTATTTAACAACATAGATTTTCTTTGATTGTTTTAAGATATAAAATTAATTCATAAACGTTTTATGAGTGCGATATTAGATTAACAAACGTAAAAATAATAAAAAATAATAATAAAAAAAAATTGCTGCTGCTTCAGTTTTCGTAAATATATATATATATATATATATATATATATATATATATATATATATATATATATATATATATATATATATATATATATATATATATATATTGAACTCAATCATTGAACTCAAAATCTAAAGAGTTTTAGATCGTGATTTCTTCATGAGATCTACTTCAAATCATCATTACAATACTCGTAAGTTATCAATTTAACCTGAAACAACTTCTAAATTTTGAATTTTGAGAAATAAAAATCCAGTTGACTTTTGATTCGAAATTTGACTCTTCGAATTCTAATTTGATTTGGTGAATTAAAACCTGAGAATTTGGAGAAACTTTCACGACATGATTTAGAACACTTCTGCATTTTTAGAATTAAAAATTGATTTGATTTTTATTGGTTGCTGACTTGAACAGATGAACTGGCTCGTAGCATAAAATTTCTGTTTGATTTTCCAATTATCAACAGAGAATAGCAGTGTAATTGATAATGATGGTGGTAATTGATTGATTAAAACAGATAACTAGATGATCGATTTGTATATGGAGTGGGTGTGTCGACAGAGGTTCACGAGAAAGAAGAAGGAAATAAAAAAAAATATGCCTGTTAATGATCTGTAACTAAACACGCGTAATTATATATCCTTATATATTATTTTTAATATTAATTATTAATAAATAATAAATATAAATACAAATATGTTAATAACAATAATACATATATTATTAATAATAATACAAATACTAATAATAATAAATACAGAAATAATAATAATATTAATGATAAAAATAATTCATAATATTAATAAAAATAATACTACTAATAATAATAATTATATTAATAATTAAACTCATATTTACAATAATATTAATAATAGTAATAAAAAAATTTAATAAAAAAATGATAATTTTTATAATAATACATATAATGATACTGAGTAACTAATATTATTAAAAAGGATAATGATAATTAATAATAATAATGATAATAATAATCCTATTAATTATAATAATATTAATATTATTAATGATAATAATAATAATATTAATAATACTAATATAACCAATTATACATATCAAATTTTATATATATATATATATATATATATATATATATATATATATTCATTTTAACAGTACTTTATTACTTTGTATATTATTTTACATATTTAATTCTAATGATTATCTTATCAACATATACGAGAAATTATTGTAAAGTACCCATTGAAAGTTAAGCAGGAAATCCCTACTATCTTTTGTCTAACACTCGTTAATTGACACTTTGTTCTCATTATAAGATCACTTTACCATTTCTTCTGAATATTGTTAAAAAGGAAAGATTTCTCAAATCGACGTGGACCTCACAACCGAGATTTATAATAATATATATCCGTTAATTAGATCGTTTGATGTTACCTTTTAATCCTATCGATAAATATATTAAACACGAATTAAAATAAATACGTTCCATGTAAAGTATTATACATTTAATAATTTGTTAACGTTTTCAAGTCATATAATAAATTTCATAACTTATTTTCGTATTAATCAAACCGTTTAATGTTTTATTAATATTTCTTAATTTAATATACACACACACACACACACACACATATATATATATATATATATATATATATATATATATATATATATATATATATATATATATATATATATATATACATACATATCTATTTACACAATTGTTCGTGAATCGTCGAGCATAGTCAAAGGGTAATTGATTACATGATTATAGTTTCAAAATTTTCGAGACTCAACATTACAGGCTTTGCTTATCGTGTCAAAAACATATGAAGATTAAGTTTAAATTTGGTCGAAAATTTCCGGGTCGTCACAGAAGACTTGTGCCGATATGCACTCTTGTACGGACACGTCGTTTTCTTGATAGTGGTGGTATGGCTTTTCTTGCCCATGTAGTTGATACTCGTGAAGAGCCACCATCCATTCGTGAAATTCCGGTGGTTACTGAATTCGAAGACGTTTTTTCGGACAAATTACCGGGTGTTCCGGCGGAAAGACAAGTTGAATTTCGCATCGAGTTGGTTCCGGGTGCTACTCCCATTGATAAAACTCCTTATCGTTTAGCACCAACGGAGATGCAAGAGTTGTTAAATCAAACCCAAGAGTTGCTTGAAAAGGGTTTTATTCGACCGAGTGCTTCACCATGGGGCGCTCCAGTTTTATTTGTGAAGAAGAAGGATGGTAGTATGCGGATGTGTATCGATTATTGGGAGTTGAACAAAGTGACGATAAAGAATCGTTATCCATTGCTTCGGATTGACGATTTGTTTGACCAACTCCAAGGTGCAACGTATTTCTCTAAGATTGACCTACGGTCCGGCTATCATCAAATACGGGTCCGTGAGGAAGATATTGAGAAAACGACTTTTTGAACGCGTTACGGGCATTATGAGTTTGTAGTTATGCCTTTCGGTCTTACGAATGCACCGGCGGAATTCATGGACCTTATGAACCGAGTGTGCCAACCTATGTTGGACAATTTGGTAATTGTGTTCATTGACGACATACTTGTCTATTCGAAGAGTATGAAGGAACATGAACATCATTTGTATGGTGTGTTGAAGACGTTGCGGAAGGAGAAGTTGTATGCAAAATTCTCCAAATGTGAATTTTGGCTAAGGGAAGTTCAATTTCTTGGCCATATTGTGAACAAAGATGGTATTCAAGTAGATCTGGGGAAGATTGAGACGGTAAAAAGTTGGGGATGACCGACTACGCCTACGAAAATCCGAAGTTTTCTCGGATTGGCCGGTTATTATCGTCGATTTATCCAAGACTTTTCTAAAAACGCTTCTCCTTTGACAAAGTTAACGAGAAAGAACGCGAGATTTAATTGGGAAAATGAGCAAGAAATTGCTTTCCAATTGCTAAAATAGAAGTTATGTCAAGCTCCGGTTCTAGTGTTGCCGGAAGGTGTAGAAGACATGACGGTTTATTGTGATGCTTCTTTAAATGGGATCGGTTGTGTTCTAATGCAACGAGGTAAAGTCATCGTGTATGCCTCTCGACAATTGAAGGAACACGAAACGAGATATCCGACTCATGATCTTGAGTTGGTGGCGGTGGTTCATGCGTTGAAAATTTGGCGCCATTACTTGTATGGTGTCAAGTGTACGATTTATTCGGATCACAAGAGCTTAAAACATCTTTTTGATCAACGAGATTTGAATTATCGTCAACGTAGATGGATGGATGTGGTGAAAGACTATGATTGTGAAATACTTTATCATCCGGGTAAGGCGAATGTGGTCGCAGATGCGTTAAGTCGAAAGAGTCAACATCCGGCTATACGAGTAGGATCGTTACACATGATTATTACTAACAATTTTCTTGTAAAGCTTGGCGAGACTCAAATCGAAGCTTTTGTTAACAATAACCATGAGGAAAGAATCGTGGGACAAATGGAGTTTATTACCCTGGGTCCGCATGGTTTGTTATCTTTTCAAGGAAGAGTGTGGGTGCCTAAAATGGGTGATTATCGACGAGTGCTACTTGATGAAGCACATAAGTCAAAGTATTTCATTCACCCGGGCGTGACGAAATGTATCTTGATTTGAAGAAAGAGTATTGGTGGTCGGGCATGAAACGTGATGTTGTAAAGTATGTTGAACAATGTGTCACGTGTTTGCAAGTTAAGGTCGAACATCAAAAGCCGTATGGTATGTTACAACCGTTAGAAATCCCGAAGTGGAAATGGGAGCACATTACCATGGATTTCATTACAAAGTTACCAAAGACGGCGAGAACCCAATTTGACTCGATTTGGGTAATAGTTGATCGATTGACGAAAAGTGCCTTGTTTCTTCCCATTCGGGAAGCGATATCATCGGAGACTTTGGCTAAGTTGTTTATCAAGGAAGTGATATCAAGGCATGGGGTTCCTATATCTATTATTTTGGATCGAGATACCCGTTTCACATCTCGGTTTTGGAAAAAGTTTCATGAAGATATGGGTACACAATTGAAATTGAGCACGGCGTACCATCCTCAAACGGACGGTCAAATCGAACGTACGAATCAAACATTAGAGGATATGTTACGGGCGTGTATTATTGATTTCGGCGAAAGTTCGGACGAGCACTTACCATTGGTGGAATTCTCGTACAATAATAGTTATCATACTAGTATTGGAATTCCACCTTATGAGATGCTTTATGGGCGTAGGTGTCGAACTCTGATTTGTTGAGGGTGAAGTGGGACAAAGAGAAATCGGGAGCACCGATTTGGTTTTAGAGACGAATAGCAAGATTGATATGATTTGGACTCATTTGAAAAAGGCCCAAGATAGGCAAAAATCTTATGCCGATAAGCGTAGACGACAAATTGAGTTCCAAGAAGGTGACATGGTGATGCTTAAAGTTTCGCCATGGAAAGGTGTTATTCATTTTCGGAAACTGGGGAAGTTAGCTCCTCTGTTTATTGGTCCATTTAAGATCTTAGCCCGTGTTGGTGAAGTTGCGTATCAATTAGAATTACCTGAAGAGCTTGCGGGGATCCTTAATACATTTCATGTTTCCCATCTCCGTAAGTGTCTTGCGGATGATTCTTCATGGATGCCATTAGATGAAATTGAGTTAAACAATAAATTAGAGTATGTTGAGGAGCCGATTGCAATACTCGACGAAAAGGTAAAAAGGTTGAGGAATAAAGAGGTGAGAACTTATAAGGTTCAATGGCGTCGGAGTAAAGGTTCCGAGTTTACATGGGAGCCCGAAGAGTTTGTGTTGGTGTATCTTCCCTCTTGTCATGCGGCTTGGATTGCGAGGACGCGGTCCGGTTCAAGTGGGGGAGAGTTGTAAGATCCTAACTTTCCTGTTGATCGGGACGCCATCCAAAATGGTGGGACGCCATCCCAGTGTGAAGAGCTGGATGCCTTCCAGTAATTTGGACGCCGTCCAGATGTACTGGCGGGCAAGCTGTCTCCTTTATGATATTTGAAAGGGGCAAATGGGTAAATTCACTTGGGGAAACGACTTTAAGGCTCCAAGGGTCAGTTGTTGGGTGCTTTTACTTCACTTTTATGTACCTTATCCTCTTCCACTTCAAGTTTAGAGTGAGAGAGAATTTCCTTGTGTGAGAAAGCTCAAAGCGAGAAGGAAGAAGGTCGTTTCGGGTCAAAGTGCGTGTTTTATAGTTGTTCATCTACTTCCTAGCTACGTTGTGATAGTGGTGGTAAGTCCTAAACCTAATTTCCTTATTTTATGGTGTTTAAGAGTTAGGGTTTGGGTTATAGGTGAACATGAAATCCATATTTAATGATATTAGATGTTCTTGGGTAAAATTGAGTCATGAAGACTCAATAGTAACTAACCTAGGGTTCAAAATGTAAATTGGTGTTAGTGAGACCTAAGTTGGTTAGTTAACTACTAGCACACCTAGATGTTATGTAAGTGGGTGTTATATGGGTATGTGGCGACCCAAATGGGGGTGTGAACCTTGAAATGGGTCAAAATGATATTAGGATGGCGAGTGAGATGGTTGACCAACTCGATTGTGTGATTGATTATATGTATAATGTAATAGGTACGATGCGTTGAAGGTTGCGAGCTTGATTAACTCACCAAAGGTGTTAAGGTGAGTGGAATAATTATGCGTATATGTATATGGCATATTTATTTGTGAATGTTATGGTATGAACCACGAGCCGGTAGTACCATAGCATGTATGTGACGAGTAACAAGTGTGAACCACGAGCCGATAGCACTATAAACAAGTGTGAACCACGAGCCGGTAGCACTATAAACAAGTGTGAACCACGAGCCGGTAGCACTATAAACAAAGTGTGAATCACGAGCCTGTAGCACTATAAAAGAGTGAGACTCAAATGTGTATGGTGTGAACCACGAGCCGGTAGCACCATAGCGTTATGGTTAACCATATTATGTGTTGGATATTGTTTAGCATGCTATATATATATATATATATATATATATATATATATATATATATATATATATATATATATATATATATATATTGTGTTGTGTATATGCTAATGTGGTGTTGTGATAGTGTACGAGTTGTTAGCATATTGAGTATGACGGCATGCTATTTGAGTTATATTCTCGTATGAGGTATTTGGTGGGTGCGATTGCAAATAGATGGGTTATATATGTGTATGTATAATTACTGTACTCACTAAGCTTTGCTTACCCTCTCGTTGTTTACTCTTTTAGGTTCCGGCGTGAACAAGGGTAAGGGTGTTCGGTTGGATTAGTGGCCTCCCGCTTTGTTTTGATAGGGGACCCATTTAGAATGTTTAGCTTTTAAAGTTTGGCCAAGATGTGGGTAGTTTAAACCCAAACACCATGCTCTAGGTGTCGTTTGGAACTTAAACTCTTATGGTCGAACTTGTACTTTTGAACGAAACTCGTAAAACGGCCGATGTGGGCCCGATGTTGTAAAACTTGATTTTATGGTGGAAACTTCTTAGTTTAATTATGTTAACATGTTGTAAAAAGGATTTCATCTAAAAGTGTCGGGAAGCGGGTTTTCCGCTCGAGTAAGTTGGACCCGGGGATCAGTCTCTGGTAGTTCATTGGGACGTCGTCCCAAAAGGCTGGACGACGTCCTGGCCTTCAGATCTGGACGCCGTCCAGAATGCTGGACGCCGTCCAGATGTACTGCTTCAGAAATTTATTTTTTTAGTGTGTTTTTGGGTCAACGATGGCGGGTTATTACATGGATCAGGAGGAATGATTAGTGGTTCAGGATCTCTGAATTGTCCTTGAGTATCCTCCGGGTCCTCAATTGTGAGGTCGGGTTCAAAAAATGGATTATCAAAAATATGAATTGGAGTACTTGGACGACTAGATGATGATTCTAAAGAAAAATTAACGGCGACAATATTGGATAAATGTCTTGATCGAGTTACAGGTGGTGAACGTATGAAAAGTGGTGAACGTTTTGCTCGGTGCATTCACTGAATATCCTATTAGTTATAAAGATAAAAATTATTAAAGTTATTAAATTAATAGACTTTTTTGATTTTGCCCACGTTTTGAATAGCCAATAGATGCAGCAGGTAGCCAGTACCCTTTAAATCGGAAGCCCACAACTCGCCACTAACAAATCCAACAATTACTACGAACCAGAAAATTTGGATGTCTATCAATTTAACCGCTTAAAATAATTTTTCGTCAAAATTTAAAGAAAATAAAAAGTCTATGTCCTAAAAACTAGAGCGTAGAAATAAGAAAGAAAAAGCGCGTCGAAAAATAAGAGTCGAAAAACAAAAAAAATTGAGAAATAATAAACGTTGAAAGGAAAGTGTCGAAACTTAAAAGCCTAAAAACTAAAAATTAAAACTTGCGTCTAAAGGTATTAAACTTAAAAGGAATTCTAAATCCAAAACTGCTGTAACTTAAAAGTACTAAAATTTATAAACTGCGTCGCAAAATTCTAAAGCGCCTAAATCTTAATCTAAAGAAAAAGTACTTAAGGAATTTTACGGCAAAGCTTAAAAATCTAGGAATCTAAAATTAACTACGGCAAAACTAATCTTAAAACTAATTACTACGAACGATAATTATAAAGACTACGTACTAAATAATAAAAAGATACAAATTATAAAAGGATATAATCTAAAAATGATAAAAATAAAATTTTATATAAAAATATTATTTTTATATTATTAGTATATAAAAATATTAATCTATATAATTTATAACAATTAATTAAACTTAATATTACAAATTATATTAAAACTATACTTAAATATATTAATCAATAAAACCCTAATTAGGTTAAATAATAATAATAATAATAAATAATAATAAAACCCTACTCCGTATTAAATGCGTACTAGGATCAGGTCTGCCACAGCAAGTCATGCGAACGCATGAATTTTAGTGGTTCTGGCCATGCGATCGCATGGTCGAGTAGTCCAGGAAACAATTGGGCTTCGGCTTCTCTTCGGCCCAAATCTTTTCTATTTTTTTCTGATTTATATTTATAGAAAATATTTATATAAAATATAATAAACTTATATTTTAAAAACTTAAAAATAAAAATAATTTTATAAACTAAATATTAAAAATATAACTTATATATATATATATATATATATATATATATATATATATATATATATATATATATATATATATATATATATATATATATATATATTGTTGGTTGAATGTGGGTTAATACACTAAACGATAAACTTAAGTATGATTAACCAAAGAATATGTTTTGATGATGACACACACACATACACATAAGTGATGACTGACATCGTAACATAAAACACGCAAGGTCACTAATCCATACTTTATCTTGCAAACGACCAAGTCAAACATAGGTTAAAGAATGAAATTAAAAGTTCAGGCAAACACACGGTCGAGGTACGATCGACCGTATAGTCAACCGTGAAACCCCAAACTAAATTGCAACGTAGTTTTCTGAAAACAAGTTGCACGGTCGCCACCACGGTCAACTGCAGTGCGACCGCAGTTTCTTCTGTCTCCGATTTTGACCAAATAAAGTTTGACTAGTTCCCGACATCTATAATTCATGAAACCTTTCTAAACATGCTTAGAATAGATGCCCTCTCCATACTCAATTGAGTTTTGGTCATAAAAACACTAATTGTGATTAATTACGCCTAATGACATCTTAATGACAAATTAACCAAGATTAGGCATAACACATAAGTGTTAATCAACAACTTGTGATCTTAATTCTTATCTAGATATATTTAGTACGATCATCAAGTGCCAACACACTTAAGCCAATGTCACTAGAACAATGATTGCTATTAGAAATGACTTAGTGATTAATTAAGGCTAAATGAAGAACAATGATCTCAAGGTTAAACTAGAAATGACTTGTAATCCTAAAACATACTTAGATACATTTAGGATGGTCACCAAGTCCCAACTAGAGATTGCTCTTCCCTTGTGCATGTGTTGGACATTAATGTGTGCTTACACATTAATCATGTAATGTGTTATATTGCACATTATACTTTTTAAGTACTTGAATTATAAGTTGTACAAGTATCTACATGATTGATCTTAGAATAACTATCTCTTGCTATGTGAGTATTACTTGCTACTTGCTAATATGCTTAATACTCATAAACTTGTCAACTTAATTAATATGTTTGCCATGTGCTCATTAGTTAGGATTCAAGTAACTAACCTACTCCAATAGATTAAGTGTAAAATGGTTCACAATGAAACTATAGTCAATTGTCTATTTGGTCTAGTCTAAGTAACTAAGTATGATTGCTTGATCAAGAATAACTTAACCTTAATGTCTCTACACACTTCATGATTATCTTATAGAGACATTATTCAATTAATCCCTAACTAAACTCAAATGAAACATGACTTGTGATTAATTGGAACTAGGGAGTTAATGATATAGTGACCAGCCTTTAGAATTGAACCAAGAGAATTAAAGTGACTAACTAAGTCTTGACCAATCAGAAATTTCCCTAAATATCAATCAAGACACTTCTCCAAGAATGTTGGGTTTACCACTTTTGGAATGATTAGTCACTTTCATGCAATAAGACCAAATCTCACACACTTAATGCATATAGTACTTGTATAGGATGTTTGGTTTCTTTTGCAGGTGCTAAAAGGAGTAAAGGCGCCAAAATGTAGTGTTCAAATCTGAGTCAAACGGCTATACAACAGATACCAATTTTGGACTGGAGCACGCACGGTCGCACCACGATCGACCGTGCAGACAACCGTGTGTCAACGGCTATTTTTTGAATCCCACTATAAAAGGCAAACATTTAAGAGCATTTGAAGCTGACCCTCTTGCACATTTAAAAGGCTTATCTCCAGTGATCACAAGTGCATCAATTACTACTCAAATGTGATCAAGCAAGAGAAGATTCTATGATCTTATAGATATAGAATTGGGTTGTTGTAAACTTACTAATTAAAATCATTTATCTTGTGAGTTTACTTAATGTAATGTATGTCCTAGTATTATGTTAGGGTCATCATTGCAGAGTGTATGAGTCTTGTAACTTCAATTAGTGGAAGCATAGGCTAGCTTAGTGATCTACTTCCTTAAAGGGACTTAGGAAGTTGATTAATCTCATTTGGAGATTAGTACTTGTCCAAGGTGAAGACAAGTTGATCTAGGTTAGAGTTGATCTTTCAAAGGGATAGAAAGATTAGGTTTGTTGTCTACTAAAGAAGATTGAAGACTTGTAAATCGGATCTCCACCGGATTTGGAGAAAAGTGCTTAGTGAAGCAACAAATCCCGATTAGTGTAATCGGGGAGTGGATTAAGGTGGATTAGTTAACATCCACCTGAACCACTATAAATCCTTGTGTCTATGTTCTTTACATTACTTCATTTATCATTTTGAACATATACACTACACACATCAAGTTTGAGTTGAGTTGGTTGATCAAAGTAAAATCGAATTTGGTGATCAATCGAAAAAATATTAAAAACGTATTAAGTAACTATTCACCCCCCCCCCCATATATATATATATATATATATATATATATATATATATATATATATATATATATATATATATATATATATATATATATATATATATATATATATATATATATATATATATATATATATATATATATATATATATGGGGGGTGAATAGTTACTTAATACGTTTTTAACATTTTTTAATCTATTTTTGTAAAAATATAAGTTTTAATCTATTTTTGTAAAAATATAATTTTTTTTAAGTTATATATATATATATATATATATATATATATATATATATATATATATATATATATATATATATAACTTAAAAAAATTATATTTTTACAAAAATAGATTAAAACTTATATATTTTTTTATAGCGTTTCGCTTTCGGCTCCCCGGCAGCGGCGCCAAAAATATTTGATGTGTACGAGGTGTACTACGAAATACTATTAATTTTATTACGAAATAATATTAATTACGATACAATTTTACACAAGTTATTTATTTATTTATAGAATGGGATATACCTAAACCTTGCTACAACACTTATAGGCAGTGTACCTAATCGTAGAGTAGTGTAGTTTTTAGAAAGTCCGGTTCGTTCCACAGGGATCTGCTGAGTTTAAAGCTATATTTTTAAACACTATATTTGTATATATATATATATATATATATATATATATATATATATATATATATATATATATATATATATATATATATAAGTAGTATTATTATTATTATAAAAGGGGGGTTTTACCGTTTAATGACCGGTTTGTCAATTTTAAAACTTAAGTCACAGTCAAAACCTAATGCAAAATATTAAACTTAATTTAAAGCGTAAAGTGAATGACGATAAATAAAAGTGCGATAATTAAAAGTACGATAAATAAAATGACAATAAATAAAATGACGGTAAATAAAAGTACGATGAGATATAAAATAAATGAATTATGCTTATTTAAACTTCCGTAATCATGATGTTTGACGTGTTGATTTTAATTTATTACCATGAGTTGATTGTCCTTTTTCCTGGATTATTCAATATGTCCATCTGGTTTTGTCCATAATAGTCCATCGGTCATAATTATAAAGTGCGAGAGTCTTCGCCAAATTAACCTTATACCCGAAGTCAAATATTCCAACTAATTGGGGATTCAAACTGTAACAAGGTCTTAATACTTTGTTTAATGAATACACCAGGTTATCGACTGCGTGTAATCCAAGGTTTTAATACTTTGTTAACAATTACATCAATTACCCTTGAATGTAATCCACCCCTGTTTTAAACAGTCCATTGACTATTAATCCATCCCCTTGTCCGGTCAAATGAACAATTATTAGTATTTATAAATATCCCGCCCACCGTACCCAGTCAAGCGTATGTGGTTACATATAAATACGTTAAGTTGTAATCTCTATATTAAATTAACAAGATATCATTTAGCTAATTAAATATATAGCCCATTAATAGCCCATAGTCCAATTTCCACAAGTGTCGGTCTTTTGTTCAAACCCCAATTATGATCCAAAGCCCAATAACCCAGTCTTAATATTTAGTCCAACATCACGATTACTTCGACTTAAATAAGCATAATAATAACTTAGCTACGAGACATTAATGTAAAAAGGTTGAACATAACTTACAATGAGTATTAATCGCGTAGTGTTACACGGACAGAGTTTCGACTTACAAACCTTAAAACATTCGCTACTATAACCTTATTATTATTATTAACTTAATATTAAAATTATAATTAAAATATAAATATATATATATCTTTACAGAAGGAAGAAAGAAAGAAATGGTGTAAAGAATTCGTCTTATTCGTTGGCTATTTATAGGACCTGACCAACTTTTTGGGGCCATGCGATCGCATGGCCTGGGAGTGTTATTCCCATGCGATCGCATGGAGCCTGGCACCAGCTCACATTTATTTGTTTTTTTGTTTGCCAACACATTTAAATAATATAATATAATATATATAATTTTATATAATTATATATATATTATATTATATTCATGTGCATAGTTGACTTGTAATTTTAGCTCCGTTGACTTGCTCGTTGATGCTCGATTTACGTCTCGGTTCCGGATTTTCGAACGTCCTTTCGTACGCTTAGATATTTTGTATTTTGCGTTCCGCGACTTGTACTCTTGTAATTTTTAGACGTTTCTTATCAATAATTTGAACCACTTGGATTGTACTTTGTACTTTTTAGCGTTTTGGTCGTTTGCGCCTTTAAATCGTCGATTCTGTCTTTTGTCTTCACCTTTTATTATTTAAACGGATATCACTTGTAAATAGAACAATTGCAACTAAAAGCTTGTCTTTCTAGAAGGATAATGCTATGAAATATATGTTCGTTTTTAGCATTATCAATACCATCACTAGAGATAACATAACCCAAAAATGTCACTTCGTTAGTAAAAAAAATGACACTTCTTTTCGTTGGCATAAAGTTGTTGCTCGCGCAGGACCGTGAACACTTGTTGAAGATGTTCAAGATGTTGCTCCTTTGTAAGGCTATAAATCAAAATATCATCAAAGTAAACCACAACAAAATGTCCAATAAAAGGTTTAAAAACCTGGATCATGAGTCGCATAAATGTACTAGGAGCGTTAGAGAGTCCGAAGGGCATAACCATCTACTCATAAAGTCCATCGCTTGTCTAAAAAGCAGTTTTCCATTCGTCATCGGGTCGCATCCGGATTTGGTGATACCCGCTCCTTAAGTCAATTTTAGAGAAGACTGTTTAACCGAATAATTAATCAATGAGGTCATCAAATCGTGGTATAGGAAACCGATATTTAACCGTGATCTTATTAACTGCGCGACTGTCGATACACATTCGAAATGACCCACCATGCTTCGGTACCAACAACGCCGGAACTGCACATGGACTCATACTCTCGCGTATTTATCCTTTTTCCAGCAACTCTCCCACTTGTCTTTGTAGTTCCGCAAACTCCTTAGGATTCAACCTGTATGCCGGTTTATTAGGAATTACGACGCCTGGCAAGAAATCTATACAATGTTGGATATCACGCATAGGAAGCAAACCCGAAGGGATGTCCTCTGGTAAGACATCTCGAAAGTCAGAGAGTAAGGGTTGAACTTCTGGTGGACTTTGATTGTTGCTAGGGTTGCTCTCTTCAACAACTAATGCGAACACCATAGAACAATCTTTTGTTGCTAGCTCAAAATCAGTTCGGTTGAGAAAAAAGGATGGATCTTTTTCTGTTACTTTCCTTGTGTCCATGGGAGCAAGGGTGATATGAATGCCATCCTTTATGAAAGTATAGGTGTTCTTATACCCGTCGTGTTTAGTTTTACGGTCAAACTGCCACGGGCGTCCCAACAATAAGTGGCACGCATCCATTGGAACCACTTCACACCATACCTCGTCATGATATTTATTACCGATGAAAAATTTAATCAAACACCGTTTGTCCACATTCACATGATTGTCACGCTTTAACCATGTCAAACGATACGATTCCGGGTGATCTTCTGCTTGGAGCTCAAGTTTATCAACCATTTCTTTGGACACAACATTTTCACAGCTCCCTCCATCAATAACCATCGAGCATACCTTGCCTTTTGCGGTTACTTTAGTACGAAAATGTTGTTACGAAGCCAAGAATAATCATCTACATGAGTTGCGTTTGAACTATTGAGAGCACGTCGAATGACCAAACAATCTCCTTTATCAGCATAGAGTACTTCCTCATGCTCTTCAATGTCAGTTTGCAAAATAAGATCATGTTCTCCTTCTGTATCATATTGTGGTTCACCATCCTCATCCCACATAGTAATGGCACGTTTATTCGGGCAATCACGTGCGTAATGACCCGTTCCTTGACACTTGAAGCACTTTGGAAACTTTAAATTCTGAATTTGTGTAGACTGACCTGTACGAGTATCAACAGGCCCTTTAGTGGCAGACGTAGCGACGGGTTTAAGGGTAAAAGGGCTACATGGGAAGGGCTGTTTCAGTTTGAGTTTATTTTTGAGTTGTTTTTCGACTTTCAATGCGAGGCGGCAGACGTAAGTATAAGTCCAATACGGTTGCAAGGTGACAACGTCCGCTATTTTCGGGTTAAGAATGGCCAAAATCCTAGCAATGATTTGTTCTTCCTCTTCGTATACATCACAGCGCATTCTCAATTTATCAAATTCGTTAATAACTTCTTCCACGGTTAATGATTTCTGGCGTAAATTGTGATATTCGACAAAGGCCTCTTGTCGATGATTTTCGGGTAAGAACTTATCCCGTGATAACTTCTTCATTTTCCCCCATGTTTCAACTTTTGATTTACGGGCAATAGCCCTTTGTTTCCTAACATGGTCCCACCAAAGTGAAGCGTGTTTCTTGAGTTTAAGGGCAACAAGCTTTACCTTCAAGTTCTCCGGAATGTCCTTGATGTCAAAAACACGCTCCACCGTACTCAACCAATCCAGGAAATTATCAGGATGTGTCGCGCCAGTGAACTCAGGGATCTCGACTTTCATCCCTATATTACGCAAAGGATCGTCTCGATATTCCCTGCCATACCCACGCTGCGGACCAAACGGGTTATAATCAGTGCGATCAAGTGTCCGCTCGGAGTCCGTATACTCCCTGTCATGATTGAGTTCGAGTTCAGCTATTCGTCTTTGTAGACGATCAATTTCTTCATCACGTGGGTCGACGTAGCTGCCTCCTTCGGCGTGTCTGCTCCTGCCTTCACCTCGTGTTCGTCCTTGGTAAGAATGTTCAGCCATGCCTGGAAACTGATACCAAATAGTGTATTGTCTATCGTGGCTAAACAAGTAACTAGTTAAGGAACAAGAAATTGAATAAAACAATAGGAACAAAAACCTTCACGGTTTTATTATTGCTTCACGATAATAATAAAATTCCAAAATCTTCCCAACTGTAGTTGGATTACAAAATATAAATACTAATTGAAAGATAAATTCAAAACAAGATAAATATGAGATAAAGTTGGAGTCTTCAACAAACTCTCTTATTCAGCTAAATAATACGTAAAACATCAACACCCTTGTTATCCACTTTTGCTAACCAGCTGGGCCTGCACTCATGTTCACGAAATAATCTTCCAGCTACAATGGCCCAATACTCGGCCCAACAAATAGTCCAGTAAGTCCATCTGTATCTGCATCAATAAGTATTTGTTCTCTTCAAATAATCTTGAAAAAGAAGAATCAGTGGCGGAGCTTCCAGGCTAGGAGGGGTCTCACCCCCTAATATAAGAGAAAGTAATGAAAGTTATAGTTCTGTAAGCTATGGATGTTTAGGCTTTTAAATCTAATAAATTGAAGTTCATATGACTAAATAAGTTAAGGCTCTCAGTATTTGCATTACTAACAAGTACTTCACATGAGTTTGAACCTTATTAGCAGTATATCTTGAGGTGTCATGAAAAATGTCGGAAATAATTATGTAATAACTCGGTTGGCTGCGTGCATATAACTAAAAGTACCCCCTTTTATGGATATCATGAACAAGAAAATCCTTATCATATTCATCTACTCGTTAATCATTTTACACGTTATGCTCTTTGCCCCTGGAAATTTTTGTTCAACTTACGCCACTAAAAAGAACCTTCTCCGTCACCCTTTTGAATAACCTGAACTATTAAAAAGAAAAGTCTAATCGGTTTCTAACCTGGAAATCAAAATTTAATTTAATCTTCATTTTTCTAATATAGCTATTATAAACTTTTTCTTTAAATTATGGAGTACTACATGTGTAGATGACTAGGTGTGTAACGTAACGCACAATGTATTACATGTCACCATTTTTAAGAGTCTTTACAATTGAAGAAGTCCACTATGTATTCGAGACAAAATTAAACAATTGGTACTTGATATTTGCTCCATGTTTCACGGATTGTCCTATATTCTTTGCTTACATGGATGAGCATGAAGTTTGAATTTGTTGCATGTTTGGTACCTCACCCTAACGGTCATTAGTTCCCTCTGTTAACTTGTATAACGTGACTTGCATACAAGGTATTTTGGTCCAGTTTTTCTCCTCTATTTTATACTATTAAATTCAACGTTTCCCACATAATTTCAAATTACACATTTTTTTCTTCTTGGTGATTTCAAGTCACGACTTAAAGTAACCCTAAAATTTTAAATCATTTTTAATCTAGCAGAGTAATTGTGCAAAACTTATACCAATTATGAAGGGTTGAAGACTTGAAGATAACATTAATTTACAAGTATTGGAACAATTTGACAGTAATTTAGTAGGGGTTTATGAAGTGATTACTTGTATGTAGATTTGAGTTTACAATCTTTCTAATTTAGGCTACAATTTTTTATTTACAGCTCAATATAAAAGATTTTTCACCATCAAAATACACCATGGTGGAACTTTCAACAATGCTCCAGGTCGTGAATATATGAACGGTTGGAATTCGTATTTCGACCTTGTTGAAAGTATCAAATTTTATGTTCAACTTGTTCATGATATAATTGAGGACTTAGGATACAATGGTAGGAGAAGGACATTTTCTTAGACCTGGAACTATATTGGATTATGGGTTATGTGCTCTTGAAAATGATACTGATGCAAATCATCTAGCACAGTATGTTGAAAATTATACGGAAATTAGTCTGTACCTGGAACTAGAAGTGACCAAATTTGATACTTTTTTTAGTCCTAATAATACAATAGTTATAGAGAAAATTGAGGCTGATGATGTCTCTACTCAAAGTAATTTGAGTAAAGCTAAACATGAAGTATTTTCTATTGAAATTGAAGGGGTTTGATGAACCTTGTTGGGTTTATTTCACTAAAATTTTACCACTATACTGGACAAAAAGCCATGTCACAAGGTATATTATTCATGTATTTTATTCAACTAATTTTATTATTCATGTATTTTATTCAACTAATTTTATTCAGTTTGATTGACTAGTAATGCATGTATCTTATTAAGCTAATTAAAATGCATATCAATTATTTTCACATTAATTTAAGAGAAAAAAATTTAAATTAACAAAAAACATGAAATAGGTAACTTAGTGTGTATAGTATCTACCACCAGGATTTTTCGGAGTCCATGATTTGCGAAGTAATGCTCGTCGATCACACCAGCAATAGACCATGACAAACTCGAATTTAAGATTTCAATTTTGGAGCTGCAACTTATGATGCATTTTAGGGCTCAGAAATGTAGAAGACTAAGAAGAAATACATGTGCCATAAATTTGTGAATGATTTTCATTAAATAGGTAAGATAAAAGTCAAAGGACCGAAATACGGGTGAACAAAGGTGAATTGATGACCACTAGAATCAAGTACCAAACGTGTAACAAATGCAAACATTAGGCTTATCCGTTTAAAAATAAAACTTTAGAACAATGCGTGAAACTTGGAACAAACATCAGGTATCAAGCGTGTAAATTTGTCTATATTCATATTCAATAAAAATCGATACCATCTGTTTTTTTTTTTTTTTTTAATAGACTTTACGCCCGGAATCTATAAACTTGGTTAATGTTTCAAATATTTTATTATAAGAAAAAAACGACGACCTACGAAGATGTTTTAGTTTTAAAATCCAAATGGCAATGTGAATCCTACTGTATTATATATATATATATATATATATATATATATATATATATATATATATATATATTATTTATATTAAAAATGTAAATAACAAAAGAATTAGGTCACTTTTCTAAAGAAGACCTTGACTTGACTAACAATTGTTCCATATAAATTCAGCTTACTCCCAGCTCCACATAACAACAATTCTTCAATGGCAATCATCAAGATCAATCAGCCTAATTTAAATCTTCATCTTCAATATCAATCACATTCCAACATTTCAACTGCAACAAGTTTAGGTTGGCGCTACACTAAAACAGTTCGGTTGTTTCCAGTGACACGTGTAGGATCAACATCAACTAAACTGATCGAAAAGACAAGTCCCTTACGAGAAAAATGGAGCGAAATACACGACCAAGACAATTGGTCCAACATGCTTAACCCAATGGATCCACTCTTACGACGTGAGTTGATCCGTTATGGTGAAATGGCTCAATTATGCTACGAGGCGTTTGATAACGACTCGTATTCAAGATATTGTGGAACTTGTAAGGTCCCGCCCAAGACCTTTTTTCAAGATCTTGGAATGAGTAGCTCGGGATATGATATCACGAGTTATATTTACTCGAGCAACACGAGTAATCTTATTCCTAAATTTTTCACAAAGTCCATCCATTCAGATGGGCCCTGGAACCCAAAAGTGAATTGGATGGGCTACGTGGCGGTCTCAAATGAAGAGACCACCTCTCGGTTGGGGAGGCGTGACATCACTATTGTGTGGCGTGGGACCGTCACAAAATTAGAATGGATGGAGGATTTAATGAACTTCCTAAAACCCGTTTCGGCTCAAAATTTGGAGAGCAAAGACCCGTACATAAAAGTCATGGCCGGGTTTTTGCATATTTACACCGATAAAGATCAAAGTTGCCCGTATTCAAAGTTCTCTGCACGTCAACAGGTAGTTAATCTCGAGTTATTATATCAATGTTGATCATTCGTAAAAATTGTCCGGTATGTAACTGTTTTTTTTTTTTTAAATACGCAGCTTTTGGCAGAAGTCACGAGGCTAAAGAAGAAATATGAGCGAAAAGGCGAAAAAATGAGCATAACGATAACTGGTCATAGCTTGGGGAGTGCGTTGGCGATTTTAAGTGCTTACGACATAGCAGAATCTGGTTTAGATAAACTCGACAACAAACATAAAATTCCCATATCAGTGTTGTCATTTTCGGGACCAAGGGTTGGAAACACAAGGTTTCGAAATAGGGTTGAAGAGCTTGGAATAAAGGTGCTGAGAGTCTTTAATGTACACGATAAAGTGCCTAACGTACCAGGGATACTTTTTAACGAATACACATCATCTTTGGTTAAACGAATCGCTGATTGGACTACTTTTTTTTACTCGCACATTGGGGAAGACCTTAGTTTGGACCATACGAAATCTCCTTATGTGAAAGAAAAATTAGACTTTGCGTCGATGCATAACTTGGAACTTCTCTTGCATCTACTAGACGGGTATGAAAAAATAACTTTTACTTGATCGTATGTACCTTGTTAAATTAGAATGGCAAATTGCAATCTTCTAAATCGATCACAAATTGCAGGTATCATGGAAAAGGTACCAAATTTCAGCTTGCAAATGGAAGGGACAAGGCATTGGTTAACAAAGATGGTGACATTTTGAAGCACGAGTGTTTGATACCGCCAAATTGGTCACAAGTTGAGAACAAAGGACTTCGAAAAAGTCCTAGTGGAAAATGGAAGTTGCCGGTACACAAAGGCCTCGAGGATCGTCTACGACCTGAAGAAGTTGAACTTCATCTTCGAACCCTAGGTCTAGCCTAGCTTACGTACAATCATTAGCTTCTAGGAAACTCATTCAATGTGAATAGATTTGTTCAGAAATTCATTTAATTAATAAAAAAGAGTATAACAACGACAGTTGCTGAAATAGTCATGAAGTCAACATTAATGAACCCTGAATTGATTAAGATCAAGTGGAAGCCAGTATATTTCAATGCATTTTCGATACACTTTCGTTTAATAGGGTAATACAAGTATACAACGACACTTGCTATTACGTAAGTCTCAAGTCAACTCTGACTTTTAGAACCACCTACTTCCTAGAAATTAAGTCCGGGTTACACATAAACGAATAAGATATTTCCTACAAGGTTACCTGAACAGACTAACTGGATTATTTCGTCACCACTTTTTACTGTCTCCATAGAAATTTTCTTTCTTCGGATCAAAATCAAAAGAACAACTTTTTAAGAACATAGACTACATTACTACTGTATTTTATTGCATTGTAGTACTTCATCTATCAATCTTTTCATAGTACCACAAAGACTAAAATAAAGAACGACTCAAATGTCATCAAAACAAGAACCAAGTAGAACAAAGAAGAGAACTCAAACTAAATATGAGTTTGATAAACTGAATGGTTCACAATTATTCTAAATGATTCAATCTCTGAATGAAAATAAGCTGTTTGATAATCATTTTGAATGAACAATATGAAATGGGTATAATTACATTATTAACGTGTTACATGAATAAAAAATTCAATGTATTTGTTTGTTAAGTGTTCTGGATATGATTTGAGAAGGATATTACATAAAAATTTATGTGCTTAATGGTTAAAAGAGTGATTCAACTCTGAATGGTCGATCACTGAATATTGAACCATTCAGCATCATATGTCATTCAGAGGTCAGAAACAAACGCGTTGAATGATGAATGGTTCAACATTCATTCAGCGCTGAAACATTCAGTTAAGTTAAGAGGTAAACAAAGGCACCCTAAGTAGAACAAAGAAGAGGACTCAAGGCATGTACCATATTTGTTTTGACAGCACCACCAGTATAACTATACACGAACTCGCATGTTTATTATAAACACCAAAGAGGCTTCCAGCAGACCCCGAAAATATAATCTTTGTTGCATCACTTGTATGTAGTTTTCTAATTTTGTGTTTTTTTTTTTTCTTCCTAATTCTGTATATGCTTAGACGTTACTCGTTAGCATAATAACTGTGGAAAAACTAAACAGAGATTCGTCTTTTAGGAGAAATGTAAGGATCGTGGGACTCGTAAATACACACGTCAAATGACTAAAGAGAGTTTGGCTTCAAGCAACAAAACCCTGCCAGGGGCCAGGGCATCATCTTACGAAAGAGAGTTGAACGAGTTAGGTACTTAATTGAGTTATGAATCATGCTGAGTTAGATTAGGTTGATCCTAAACACTATATACATTTTATGAGTAATATAGTACAAGTAACAAGCGTTAACTGATATTATGAAAACAATATTACTACAATAATTTATAATCTAAATCTTCCAGTGGAGCTTAAATAAAAGTTCTATCACCAGAAATCAACTTCAGACCATATTCTACTTCTTGGCTGATTTGACCATTTTCATTTTACGTTAAATTATTCTATTTGACATGGTGAGGTTAAAAAGTGAAGAATATCAAACATAGATACAAAAAATAACAAACCAAAATTATCACTTTCATATTTATCTCAGGAAGTATATCATCCCAGACGATATAATGACCATTATGTTCAACCTCAAGTTTCTATTGCTGCTCCTTATCCGTTTTGACAAAAAGGAGAGCGAAAACAATAACCAAAAGAATAGTCAGTCTATACTCAAGTATTAGTACGTTCGGACCTGATAAAGCATGTGAAGGAGGTAGAGATCAGTATCTGTAGTATATGATGATTCCGTCAACTTTCCAACTCAAAACTCAAGATCCAACGAGCCCTTTGAAACGAGCATAGAAAACAATAACAAGAAATAGGACTGCAGAGAATACACCCGACACAATCACCACCTGTCAAAGTTCAAGACAAAATAGGTCAATTTCTGACAAAATACTGACACTTGAGCAGGAATGTTCATTATTTAAAGGTGGCAAAAACCCGTATAATCATATATTTATGAATGTGCTAATCGAGTAGGGCGGGTCAAAAGTCGTCCAAAGTGTATCTTAATGAATTCAACATTCTAAAATCACTTTGAAAGAAAGAAAATTCTAAACGACTTGAATAGACAAAACAAAAACGCTCTAGTACACAGTGCCAAATGAGCCCCTTAGTCATAACAAAAATGCTAATTATCAAGTGAATAGACATTATGAAGTAAACATAGTTCTGACCGATGACCTATATTGGTTCATACCAAAAATGATCTGTTTTGACCTGTTACCATCCCACCTGACCCACCCATTTTGCCATCATAACTTTTTGAAATTTCTATACTGACCCATTTGAACATGTAACCGTGCTCCTCATTCCAAGTATAGGGTATATTCATACCAAATATCCCAGTCACCAATGCATAGATCGACATACATACAGTTCCTGAACTTAAAAAGAGCTCAAGCTGTGATCACGATTAAAAAAACTATATGAGATGATGCACAAACTGAAGAAAACAGTACATAAAAGGGAAAATATAGAATAACGAACCTGAATTAGCTGATTTCTATGATTGTCAAGCTGTAGTAAGAACAATATAAGCACTTTTAGAATCACAATTGTACATAACCGGATAAATTATACAAACTTATTGAAATTTCACATACCTGGATGTTAATGTAATCTTCTGTATCATCAATATATTCACGCAGCTGCATAATTTATGCTTGTTAAGATACTCTCTAGATGAGCACATAGTTTACACAAATTCGTATAGATATATGATTATCTCTAATATTTCATGCATCTCTCATTATAACAAATTAACAAAAAGGAATTTTGTGATTCAAGATATACTAATACTAATCAATGGTTCCTAGTGGGACCCAAACGCGGTGCAATCACATATATATGCTTTGAGAACTTTAACTAACTTATATCACTTACACTGGTTAACTTGTTTAATGTTCCATCAATCTGCATGAAGTAGGCCTGAAACAAATCAAGAAACCCAATTAAGGATCTATAACTTTTTCATTTCAAAGGAAAAAAGTCAAATCAAAAATATGATCTAAAGTCATAATTAAGGATGTAAATTGTGACCTCAAGAAGCATTTCAAGCTCCTCAACATCATTCTCATCACCATGAACCGTCATCACACTAGCCCTGCTAGCTCTAGATATCTTTGAACCGATTGTAGGTGACCCAAGAAACCAACTAGCAGCACCTGACCCACTCACTGGTGAAGCCGAAGATAGCTTCCGTGATAAATAAAGATCTGCCATATCATCATCATCGTCCAAAAGTCGTTCAAGTTCATCTCTAACCTACAACAAACATCAATGACCTATAATTTCAACATGTAATGTGCCAAAAAGAAACATAATTACTCTAGTAATGACTAAGGGGCTCATTTGGATGTACATTTTGAAAGTGCTAATATGACTTGAAGAATCAAAGTCAAATAATCAGTTGATAAAAGCTAAGCAAAATTAACCAATTTACATATGTCTCAATAATTAGTCACTTCACAGCAACTTATTACGTGTTTTTTCCTAAAGGTTCGATTGCAACTGATGAAAATTGGTAATAGTTTGATCATAGTTATAGTTAGAGAAAAATAGTACTTTCTCACTCCATATAAAGATTTAATTTTGAACTTCATAAAATAATCAAACTCATGAAAATTTTGAAGGGAATCCGACTCGGTTACCCGCTCAGAATGATGATATTGCAACTGACATCTCAGTAAATTTGATCATGTTGACTTACTCTGACTTAACACATGAAAACTGGTTAAATCACAAGTGACCCATTTCCGAGTTGGTCTTTCTTACAATGTTAAATGTTTTTGCCATTCCAAAAAGACCTTATAAAGTTATAAGAAACGATATACGACAGGTTGTGAAAGTTGAATCCTTCTTTGGAGACATAACATAACTGCATTCGGTTAAACAGAATCATGACCAAACTATGTTACGTTTTGATTCAATTTGTTATTTACAAATAATTTTGACCAATGGAAATTCTGTATTTGTCATCAATTCACCTTAATGTTAAATTACCTTTATAAATTTCCTAAAACGGTGATTATAGAAAGAGTTGTAAATATGTGAGCATCATGTTTACCTTCTGAACACGAGCAGTCAACCTTGTCATTGCACTTTTCAGTTTACGAACACGATCCAAATTACGACTACTAATCTGCCACACGAAATAATATGGTTCAAGAAAGTGTAAAACCCATTATTACTATCTATGTGTACACACTAGTACAGCAAACAATTTCAGGGGATGCACTAAAATAAAATAAAAATTCTTAACTATAGTAGGTTATGCAGTCTGTGTTAATATGGGTTGAGCTTGTGGTCTCGTTTGTTGTAAATGTTTAACGCAAATTTTGTGTGTGTTAGGTTGTGCAGTCTGTGTTAATCTCCTACTGCTTATGCAAAGTTCAAATTCGGATTTTGTAATGGAAATTCCATCTTTTGGTATTCGATGATTATTTTATGAAAGTTTACCAAGATAACATCCCTTTTAACCGAAATATCACTTCATATCAAACTGAACTGTATATGGCTTTCTATCAAGTATTAACATCACATTCATGCATATGAAAAGAACGAAAGTTTTGCATAGTAGTATCCAAGAAAAGCATGTACCTTAGAGGTAAGCTCATCCAAGGCTGGGTAAGCATCGGTTTCAAGTTCTGTCGTACGAGCAGCATGAAAGCTACAAATGGCCTCTAAGAAAACCTCTAGTGCTCGGAATTCAAAAGGAGATTCTGCATGCATTATTTAAATATAAATCCAATTCTTTCAAAAAACAAAAATATTAGTTAACTAACAGATAAATAAAAAACAACATAAAACAGAAGAAAAGTTGTACGAACAGAAACAAAGATGAAAACATTCATCTTATCATACCATCTTCTTCACCAGTTTCATTATCATTCTGACCGCCCTGTTCTCCATGATTAGCATTTACAACAGGTAACCTCCTCCTTAATTCCTCAACCACTGGTATTACATTATCATCTGAAGGATCCCGAAGCAATATCTACCCAAAAAAAATTAAGAATTCTTAAGGCATTCAATTATAATAGACTTGGCTAAATAATATTATAAATATAAAAATTTGGAAGAGAAAGTATGAATCCTAACCTCTTCAGCAGTGATAATAGCCTTGATATGCTGCATCGTAAAATTAAGGTGTAAGTTTGATCATACTCATAGAAACCAGCAGAATAAAGAAATCAAATGAAACCAGCAGAATAAAGAAATCAATCATGGAAACTAAAATGATGTAAGTTTGATCACTCAGTTAATAAAATATCATCCTTATAAAATCAAGAAACTTTCAGTTCTATGAAATATGCATTGAACATGAAAACTCATAGCTTTGAAGTATTTGGTGAAGATATTGATGTACCAATTTTGTTTGAATTAACAGAGCATTATATATTTATATCTTTCTCATTTAGATTAAGGTGAGTAAACAATAAAAGAGTGTAAAAAAAGTGCAGTAACTTTAGTAGCCTAAATAGCACCTTTGAACGCATAACTTAACACAAGTGTCCAATTAATAAGTGGCTGTCTAATATACCATGCAATAAGACAAACAGACACCTGTTAGACAAACATTAGTGCTATCCGTAACTATTACTCCATTCAAAATGTAACTCTAGCTATAAATGTTCTGAATAAACTATGCCCAGAAAGTAACTACTCCGTATATCTTTAGCCAATGGTTACCGACTTATATCTTAATTAACTAAGAACATGATTTATGCTTAAAGATTAATGATCAATACATGCTATTAGCTTTACACTTAAACGATCAATATATCTTGCCGGCTTAATTACTTGAACAACCAATGAATGTTCATTTTCATCAATGTTTTTTACTTTTTAATTTGGACCAAAGGCAACTTCTCATCATATACATTTTAAGAGAAAATAATACTTTTCATACCAAAATAAACATTAATTTTATTGCACATAAAAAATTAACCAATCAGTGCAATTCTTATCAAACTGATGCACGTATCTTTTTCAACCACAAAAGAGACACCTGTTTCTCTTCTATTCATCATTTCAAATAAAATACTCACCAATCACATGATCCAATTCAGTGTGTGCGTGTGTATACACACATCTGTATATAGTAAATTATATACAGATTAAACAGTCTGAATATGAATTCAAGTTACACACACATCTGTATATAATAAATTATTCAGGTAAGTAATAACGGTAATAACAGTAATAACAATAATGATGATGATGATAATGATGAAGTGACTCACTTCCAAATTAAGGACAATAGCTCTTTCACGGCCTAAAATGGTTGAAGGATAAGATAAAAGAGGATCGAGGATTCTAAGATCACGAGCATGAATTTGAACTCTGTGCATAATTGCATACTTATCGATATCCATAACAGTTTCATTCACATTTGTATCAATTAATATCCAACTTCTAGCACTCGCCGTTCCTTTTTTCTTCACTAACATCATCCCTACGCCACCGCCGTCTAACGACGTCGTTGCTTCTGTCTCCGGCGCAGGAACCGATAACACGTCTAGAACCATTGCTAACAATCATCCCCGAATTTAATCAATAAGTTGAAGTGAGTTGATATTATTTTGGAAACGGCGTGCATTAATTAATTGAAAATAAAACCCTAATTTAATGTAGGTTGACGAATTAGGGTTTCAAAAGGCAGGAGGAAAAAGATTGAGAAAGATTACATTATTTTTTTTTTTTTTTCTAATTTAGATTCAGATTTTAGAGAATAAAAATGGTTGGTTTTAGACGTTGAATAGAAGTCTCAGATTCATGCTTCCTCCTAAATATGCTGACTTGCCTTTATACGATGAGACCCCTTTTATTTTTATTTATTATTATTATTCTTAAAATTTTAATTTTAATTTTAATTTAAATAAAACTAAATATATCGTAATGTGTTTATCGGTCTCGTACCCTGTTTTTTTTTTTTTTTTTTTTTTAAATCTGTTTTTTTTGAACGGCAAGCAGAATAACTTTTATTGATGAACGAAACAAAACACGGAATACGCAAAAGCGCTGGAAACAAAATAAAGGATTACAACATGAAAACTATAGCATTTTAGCAACTGAATCACACCATCTACATGCTGATATAGCATATAAATCACAATACATCAAGGAAAACTTGTGGATTTGAAAGCCATGTACACCAATCTAGCCTCGCACCTTTGATCCTTCGCGAGATCCAGTCATAGCTTATGGTTTGAATTTCGTTTAGGATAGCCGGAACACACCAAGACTTGTTTTTGAAGACTTTGTTGTTTCTATTTTTCCACAATATATAACCACACGACCATTCCATTGCCTCCCAAATCTTTTCACCCAATTTCGATGTCGGCTTGTTTACTTTTCCAACAAAAGCTTCACTTATGCTTAGATTGAAAAAGTTTCCCAAACTCCAGCATTTGTATACTCTTGACCAAACATCAAAAGCGAAAGTACAAAATATCATCGCATGATCTACCGTTTCTATGTCATTATCGCAAATAGAGCAACGAACCAAATGTAAATCAAAACTGGTAATTTTTTCTTTCGTACCCGTCATATGAAGATTTTAACCTTTTTTGAAACTAGAGAGTTCCTCAAAGTTATTGGTTGACTTCTGAATTAAAAAAAAAATTAAATATATGTGCACATTGATACCCACATTTACATTATTTTTGATAAGTTTTATTCAGCACTAACTAAAAATGCATTAATAATACTTACCATAAAATATAAAATGCCTATTTCCCGGATGATAAATAAAGTTTTGAATTGTGAGTAATATTTAAGTAAATATAAATATAAATATATAGAATATGAATTTAAGTGGACCCTTGACATAGTGCACATGTGACTAAAATAATATGAAATTCGCATGTGAAATGAGATCAATCAATCATTTTACGTTTTTTTAGGGTGTTGGCAAGGTGATAATGCTAACTGGGGTACATGTTATTCTAGAGGACAATTTGTAATGTTAGTAAATATGTTTATGTGGCTTCAAATTCGTCGTTATTGGGAAACACAATCTTTTAGAACTATTCTCATACGAAACCACCTTGATTACAAGCTTAAGAGATTATTTCGTAATTGCAATGTGTGAACGTTGATGTTGAGTAGCGATGAAAGGAAAAAAAATGAGATGAAGATTGATGAATTTGAAGGAAATAAGATCTTTTCAGTTTAATTGAAAATTGAAATAAACATTAGATAAAAGTTATCAATTCACTTCTTCTAGTTTGTTTTATAAAAAACTTGAAAACGTACTTTCATAATTTGTTTATACGTTATTTCATCTTTTTTTTTTTTTTCTTTCTAAAACTATAGAAAAGAATGATCAGACAAACCAACAATTTGATGGACCAGAACGAAAAATAATCATTAGATTTAACATACTTTTTCGTGATTTAATTCGTTAACTAATTGATATTATTTTATTTATTAGAGTAAGTGACTAAAAGAGTGTAGACGAAGCAAAAAGAAATCAATTAACCACTTACATGAAAACACCACAAGCATTTAGATATTATACATAAAATTTCAGCCTTCCAAAAAAAAAAAGATATTATACATATATGAAGATATGAAGATATGAAGATTAGAAGAATGACTGTATTCGAATATAACTAACAATATCAAAGTGAGAATAATTACAGAAAAAAATGTGTAAAATTTATGTTGATTGATCTAGTTGATGAGTGAAATTATATGTAAAGTGTTGTTTCCGTTATAAAATATATTTAATTTAATAATTGAACTTGAGTTTTTGTTATTTTTTCTAGAGTTTTATTAAGATACGTCTCCATGACATACATTAAAGTATATTTATTAATCTCGCAATTACTTTACATACTATCTTTTCAATTGAATACTCATGCATTTTACTGATATTTATCATATTTATGTTCATATTAATATAAATTTTAATATTTAAAAAGATAACGAATTTAGTAAATGCACCATAATGTTTGTCACGTATCATACGTTAGCAAATGTCTTCTATTTTTATAGGGATATTTTAGCAACCAATTATTAAAATTAAAGAAACTATATTATAGTAAAGTTCACTTTATGTTAACTACTCAAAATTTTGTAATTGGTTGAAGTTGAAAATGAAAATGGAGAATTATTCTATATAAAAACTAATAAGTAAATTAGATGATCCAAATTTGTTATCTTTTGCTTTTCAGATTCCCTATTTCTAGTTTCCTTTTCGAAAAAAGCCCAAATGGTTGGATGAAATTCGTACCGAAGCCATCCTTTATGTTAGGAATCAATTCGTTTGCCATTCTCTCTCATATATATATATATATATATATATATATATATATATATATATATATATATATATATATATATATATATATATATATATATACTAGTGAAATGACCCGTGAAATCACCGGTTTGTTTAAACGAAACAGTATAATGATATATTGTAGATATTAAGTGAATATAAATGCTAAAGTCATTTAGTTTAATGACATGTGAGACCACAAATTTCGACTAAGAAACTTGTCAATGTTAAACTGGTCAAAATAATTAAACTACATTCATTCTCTCACAACATTCCTGTAATTTTCATTACAACTACTACTTTTTTCCTTGTCATAAATGATACTTATTTAACATTAAAAGAGGGATTGAAAATATCTGGTTAACCTTACAAAAATCACGATTATTTTTGAATTCTTCTAACATAGTATATACCTTCATTTTAAATAGCCACAATATGATATGACGTATGTTATCGATTTTCAGATTCTTATTGTTTAACAAACATACAATAATAAAACATTCCAGATGTGATAAATTTCATCATCAAACAACGCATAAAAGAGAATAATTCTTTGAAAAAACCATTTACAATGACATGGAGGTTTGTACCTGCTTTTTGGAAACAAAAGGTTATTGGATAATATGGTGAAGATCGAGAAAAATAGTTGTAAAAGTTTGTACATGTTGAGAAAAAGAGTTGTGATAATATATGGTGGAGATTCTCCGAGATATATATTTATAAAACAATAATACCGTATTAAATATTAAATGATATTTTATTAATTATTTTTGCCTTCCAAATCGTCATTCATATATTATCGGCATTTATTTGTTATTATTTTGTATCTTTTTTAATTAGAATTAATATTAATATAAAATAAAAACAACATCATTATGAAAATTAAAGTATAATTACTGAAAGGATAACATAATCATTAGAGCTTTATATCTATTTTTATTTTGTATCTTTTTTAATTAGAATTCATATTAATTCATATTAATATTAATATAAAATAGTGACATCAACATTATGAAAATTAAAGGGTAATAGAAAATTACGGATTAATAATTATTTAAGTTATTAAATAATTAGTTTCTATAAATACAATTTTTTTAGTTATAAAATACTTAGGATTAATGACATCATCTAAGTGGCTTAGATTTTTTTCTTTTTATTTTTGATTTTTTTTAGCAAATGAATTAGCCTAATAATAACATCATCATTGTAAGATTTTAATAGAAACTATATATTATATATATATATATATACACACACACTAGGTTTTTGAGGCCGTGCGTTGCACGGGTGTATAAAAAATCGTGCAAAAATATAATTTACAGTTCATATTGGTATGTAAATATTGATACTTAAAAATAGAAAAAGTATAAGAATTATTTAGAAGCCCGTGGTGTTGACAAATTTTAAAAATTCTTTTGAGTTTAAGAGCCCGTGCTGTTGACAAATTTTAAAAATTCTTTTTGAGTGTAAGAGCTAGTGGTGTTGACGAATTTTAAAAGTTTTTTGGAGTTTAAGAGCATGCGGTGTTGACAAATTTTAAAAGTGATTTTGGGTGGTGTTAGTAACCTAACGTGTACAATTTTTTTCTCACCATTAATATCTATTTAATATATAAACTATATACTACGTAATATTTAGAGAATAAGAGTTAGCAAAGTATAAGTTATATTATTTTAGAATTATTATATACAATTAATTTTTGAATAAAAGTGTATTCGGGAATTTAATTCTAGAAAAGTTAGTCATTTCAGCAAAATAATGGTACTTGGGGAAGTCATCATGTATAACTAATATTATAATAGTTATATTGTGTGTTCATAAATATTTTAAGGACTTAAACTATAAAGGAAAAACACTTCCATATTTATTGCTAAAAAGAAATGTTCCGTTGGTAGTGCATCGAAGATCCGTTTAAGATACAATTTATTGCGTTTTGTTCGTAAAATTATTTCGAGTTGAACGGTGATGATGGTGGAACCTAACTCGGAGTGAAGCGAAAGATAAATCCGTTAAAAAAATTGGTGGGTTTTGTTTGGTTGATTTATTGCGTATTTTATTTTCCATTTTTACAATGCAATTCCTCACAAGTATTTCTCTTTTATGCCGTGTTTATCCCAACGAACATACACATGAAAATTATAATTGTGGAAAATTATATTTATAATTAAAGGGTGATTAATTGTTTATATATATATGTGTGTGTATATATATATATATATATATATATATATATATATATATATATATATATATATATATATATATATATAGGTTTTTAAGCCCGTGTGTTGTACGGGTGTGTAAAAAACCGTGGAAAAAATGTAATTTGCAGTTCATATTAGTATGTAATCAGCGATACTAAAAAATAGAAAAAGTGTAAGAATTATTTAAGAGCCCGTAGTGTTAAAAATTTTAAAAATTCTTTTGAGTTAAAGAGCCCGTGTTGTTGACACATAATAAAAGTTCTTTTGAGTTAAGAGCCCGTGGTGTTGAAAGATTTTAAAAGTTCTTTTGAGTTTAAGAGCCCGTGGTATTGACAAATTTTAAAAGTGATTTTGGGTAGTGTTACTAACTTAATGTCTACAACTTTTTTTCTCACAATTAATATCTTTTTAATTATTATAAATTATATACTACGTAATATTTAGAGATAATATGAGTACATTGAAAATTTATCATGGAGCGTAACATTAGTAAAGTCTAAGTTATATTATTTTAGAATTATTATATACAATTAATTTTTGAATAAAAGTGTAATCTGCAAGTTAAATTTTAGAAAAGTTGTTAGTCATTTCAGCAGAATAGTGGTTCTCGGGAGACTCATCATGTATAATTAATATTACAATAGTTATATTTGGGTGTTCGTAGATATATTTGATGGAATTCAACATTATAACATGTTCTTGATGTAAACATAGTCACAAACCAATTTTTGAAAGTTAATGAAAGCGGAAGCATGATTATCAAGAAAACAAGTTTATGTGCATAACCATTATAATTGAATTCCATGTAATATCAAGTCTTGAAAATAGGCTTACATATAATTAGCAAGGAAGTAAGAATATATTACCTCCTCAAGTAAATTGAGGGCTGAATATGATGAGCAAAGTGATGGAAAAAGAGTGTAAAACCCCAAGCTTTTGATGAACCAACACCACCCTTAAATTAGTTAGGATTAAGACACCCAAACACTAGTAAGACCAAGCTTTAAACCTCTTTTATATGCTGGAAAAATTTGGACAGCAGCAACTCAAGAGATGATGATGAATGTGAGCTCCAAAACTATGAAACCTCAAGGGATAATACCCCAAGCCAACCTCCAACACCTAGTACTTTAGTTAGGATTCAATTGGACACTTGAATTAGCTAGTAAACCAAGCAAGAACCCTTCTCCTTTCAGCTCCAAAATTCGGCCAGAATTTTAATGGTAAGAGAAAGAGTGTTTTTCAAAGATATTCACCTTATCAATGAGTCAAAATTCTTGGTTTTATGGTTAAGCATGCATATGTGAAGTTGTGCTATCTAAAAGTAACCAAATTATGCATGTGAAGCTCCCTTGGAGAGAGCAAAACCGTCCCCCATGGGACTTTTATAAAACAATGGGATTTTTTTTATAAAACTAGTTAATAAATCATGCATTTGTCAAGTTACTTTTATTTTATAAACCATTTTATAAAATATAACACAATTTAATTATTTAAAACCTATAAATAATTAAATCTTCATCATATAAATTATCCAAGTAATTAATCTTAAGTGATAATATTTTAGAAACCCAATTTTCTAAAATCCAAGTGTCGTGTATTTACTTAATGATCTAATCGTTAAGCTTAAATACGTTTAAGGCATTGGTAAGCTTGTTATTGGGTATGACCCGACTTGGATCATAATATATTAGCCACATTAATTTAATATGTTTTTCGGGCATAGGAAAAACCTACAATCTCCCACTTGCACGAGAAACATAAGAAATTAATGCAAGCGATGGATACCACCTAACGACCTTCCATCACCCCCAATATGTTATGACTTTTGCCATTCAATAACATCATCCCTTTCGAGTTCCCATCTCGAATATGAATAGGTGAATCTTTTCATATTATCCTTTCGTCCTAGATGTCATGTTAAATCCAAGAGACACAGAGTGATCACTCTCTTCTAGATTTAACTTTATCAGGCCTTAAACATCTGACTCTCAACGAATAAGAGGGACAAATTCCATCTTGACTACATATGTCCTAAATACATACCTTGCATTATACCTGAGCTCTTCCTTATGAACTACCATATTTCAGAATAGCGAAGGAAAGAATCAAGGCATAATACCTGGTAAATATCCGAACCCAATACGTATCTCAGGTCAGAGGATACAATGATATTCGCCTTTACTCAAGATTACATGTGATCAACCACAAAGGCTCCATTTAGTAAATCTTGAGAGCGGGTCTTCCAATATTTGTATCCTACAAATATCTATGAATCTTGGTTGCAACCTTGCCCCACATTCATCCCATGAATGTATACCAATCCAAGTTCATAATAGTCTAAACCTCACATTTGCTCCCACAAATGTGATCGACTACGGAATTTAGAATAATTACTTATTCATGGATAAAATATGCAAAATAGGAACATAACTCAAAATAAATTAATACCATAATTATATTAATGAGTTTGAACAATTTCGTTCCATTACAATACTTAAAACAGATCATGACCAATCACTAGAATATCGAAGCCCTAATGCACAAACATGTCCTGCATGTTTTGATCCATGTAAGAGCTTCGTGAGAGGATCCTCTATATTAAGGTCTGTGTGAACTTTGCGAATACGTATCTTTCCCTTTTCAACTTCATCCCTTATGTAGTTGAATCTCCGCTCAATGTGACGGGTCTTTTGGTGAGCATGAGGTTCTTTGATTTGAGCAATCGCACCCTCGTTGTCACAAAAGATCTCAAGAGGGTCCTGAATGGAAGGGACTACTCCTAAGTCGTCGATGAATTTCTTCATCCATGCAGCTTCCTGAGCTGCCAATGATGCGGCGATGTACTCCGACTCTGTAGTGGATAAAGCAACAACATCCTGTTTTGAACTCTTCCAAGAGACTGCACCTCCATTTAACGTGAAGACATAACCGGATTGTGATCGAGAATCATCTCGATCAGTTTGGAAACTCGCGTCCACGTAACCTTTTACAGCGAGTTCCTCCTCACCAGACCCGTATATAAGAAACATATCCTTAGTCCTCCTAAGGTATTTCAATATACTTTTAACAGCAATCCAATGACTGTTTCCTGGGTTATTCTGGTATCTACTTGTCAGGCTAAGAGCGCATGACACATCCGGTCTAGTGCATATCATTGCATACATGATTGACCCTATAGCAGATGCATAAGGGACCTTCTTCATTCTCTCCTGTTCATCTTTCGTGGTGGGGCACTGAGATGAACTAAGGAGCGTTCCTCTTTGAATAGGTACCAAACCTTTCTTAGAGTTCTCCATCTTGAACCTTTTCAAGACCTTTTCAATGTATGCACTTTGATTTAAACCTATCAGTTTCTTGGATCTATCCCTGTAGATCCCAATCCCCAAAACGTATTGTGCTTCTCCAAGATCCTTAATGGAGAAGCATTTACTTAGCCAAGTTTTAACACCTTGCATTGCCGGAATATCATTTCCAAATAACAATATATCATCCACATATAGTACAAGGAACATGATAGTGCTCCCACTAGCTTTCTTGTATACACAAGCTTCATCACCATTTTTAATGAAGCCAAATTTCTTGGCCTCCTCATTAAATCGATGATTCCACATTCTAGATGCTTGTTTCAATCCGTAGATTGACTTCTTTAACTTGCATACCTTTTTAGGATATTTCGAATCAACAAAACCTTCAGGCTGAACCATATAGACATCTTCCTCAAGATGTCCATTTAGGAAAGCGGTCTTCACATCCATTTGCCATATTTCATAATCATAATGAGCAGCAATGGCAAGTAATATCCTAATAGACTTTAGCATTGCCACAGGCGAAAAAGTTTCATCATAGTCAACCCCTTGAGTTTGAGTGAAACCTTTTGCTACAAGTCTAGCTTTATATGTATCCAAGTTTCCATGTATGTCGGTTTTGATTTTGAAAAGCCATTTACAATCAACTAGCCTTGAGCCAGTAGGTTGTACAACCAGTTCCCAAACTTGGTTGTCATACATGGATTGCATCTCAGCGTTCATGGCTTCCTGCCATTTATCCTTATTAGTCCTTGACAAAGCATCTTGGTAGTTTGTTGGTTCATCCAAATCAACCACATAGCAACCATCCATGAGAAACCCATATCTCTCAGGAGGATTACTAATCCTACTAGATTTGCGAACGTCTTGTGTATTTCGATCATCCATCTGATCACTCTCAACATTTTCATGTTGAGTGCTAGTGTCAGCCAATTGTGTATCATCTACTTGATCTTGAACCTCTTCAAGATCTATCTTCCTTTCACTATTTCCTTCCATTAGGAACTTAGTTTCAAGGAATTCAGCCTTTCGAGCAACAAATACATTTTGCTCGGTTGGATCATAGAAATAGTATCCCATATCATCCTTGGGATATCCTATGAAGATACACTTCATGGATCGAGCATTCAACTTATTAGGGACGTAACGCTTAGGATAAGCTTCACATCCCCATACCTTTAAGTATGATAGAGATGGAGGTTTTCCAAACCACATCTCATGAGGTGTTCGTTCCACTTTCTTGGTTGGGGCCATATTTAAAATACGAGCCGCAGAGCATAGACAATAACCCCAAAATGACAGAGGTAACGAGCTTCTAGCCATCATAGATCGAACCATATCCATTAGGGTTCGGTTCCTCCTTTCAGAAACTCCGTTAAGTTGTGGTGTCCCGGGTGGAGTAAGTTGCGAGATAATCCCACAACTTCTAAGATGATCTTGGAAAGCATCACTTAGGTATTCACCTCCTCTATCGGTACGAAGTACCTTGATTGTCTTATTGAGTTGATTTTGTACTTCGTTTTGATATTCCTTGAATGCCTCAAAAGTTTCGTCCTTATGTCCTAATAAGTAGACATATCCGAAACGACTGAAGTCATCAATGAAAGTGACGAAGTATCTTTCACCATTCCTAGTTATGGGCTTAAAGGGTCCACATACATCCGAGTGTATTAATCCCAATAAGTCCTTAGCCCTTTCATAGGTCCCTTTGAAAGGTGCTTTAGTCATTTTGCCTTGTAAGCAAGACTCACATACATCAAACGAGTCTAGTTCATTTGATTTCAAAAGTCCATTCTTTTGAAGTGTATGCATTCGGTTCTTGTTTATGTGACCAAGGCGACAATGCCATAAGTAGGAATCACTCAAATCCCTTTTGAGTTTCTTGGTGTTCGTATGGAACATTGAGCTACTGCTTGAAGTGTCATTATGAACCAATTCATAAATACCATTCGAAGGCGAAGCCTTAAAATAGAACACATTATCTAAAGAAACATGGATATCATCATTAATGAAATTAAGATTAAAACCACATTGTTTCAAACGGGATACAGAAATAATGTTTCGAGATAAATCGGGTGCATACAAAACATTTTTCAAAATAAGCTCCAAACCACTTGGTAGCTTTAAAACAAAGTCTCCTTGAGCTTTCACTTGCACCCTTGCTCCATTTCCCATGAAGAGACTTGTCGTTCCCGCTTCTCGATCACTTCTTTTGAACCCCTGCAAAGAATTGCAAATATGAGTTCCACATCCTGTGTCTAATACCCATGTATTAGAAGAAGTAATACTAAGCTCAATGTATACCATATATACATTACCTGAGGTTTGCCATGCATCCCTCTTTTCTTTCAACTCCTTAAGGTAGACCGGGCAGTTTCGTTTCCAGTGACCCATTTCACCGCAACCGAAGCACGGATCTTCCTTGGGGTTACCTTTACCGGCAACCTTTTGCTTCTTGTTGTTGGTTGGGGTAACCATCTTCCCCTTTCCCTTACCCTTGCCTTGGTAGGCGGGTCCTTTCCTCTTAGCCGCCTTTGGCTTAGAAGTGTTATGGTTTTTGGACCCGCCTTCATTGATCGTAAACACGGGTGAAGCCCTTTTTCCCATGCTTGCTTCTGCCGTCTTAAGCATGGCATGTAATTCGCCAATGCTTTTATCCCAACCATTCATGTTATAGTTTAACACGAATGTGTCAAACCTCTTTGACAATGAGTTAAGGATAAGGTCCGTGGCTAATTCATTAGACACGTTGCAGTTTAAACGGTTTGCTCGATCAATGAGGCTTTTCATCTTAAGGACATAAGATGAAACGGATTGGGTGTCGTCCATCCGACATGCATGAAGCGCTCGGACCGTTTCAAAGTGCTCGACACGAGCTTGTTGAAGGAACATCTCCTTCAATTGTGTGATCATGTCATATGCACTATGATGCTCGAAATCCTTTTGGAGTTCGGGTATCATAGTCCCAAGCATGAGGCAAGAAACTTGCAACGAATCGGTGCAATATTTCTCCCAATAAGCCATGGCTTCCGTATCATCCTCGTCCGATTGATCGGGAATGGGGTCTTCCAACACATACGCCCTGTCCTCAAGTTTGAGGACTATTCTTAGATTGCGGAACCAATCCATGAAGTTTGTATGGTTGAGTTTTTCCTTTTCGAGGATTGACCTCAACGATAGGTTGTTAAAGTTGATAGGTGCGTTTGGAATGTTGTTGTTGTTATTGGCGGCCATCTATAAAATTTAACAAAGTTGTTTAAGTATTAATTTTAATTTAACAATCAATACCCTTTAAATCCAATTGATATTTATTAAATTTTAGAATCCAACGGTAAACCAAATTTCGGTTAGGTGACCTTTATCCCGTCATTTGATTTAGCTAGGTAGTCATTATATGATAATTGCAATCCTTTTGCAACTTCTAAGTTATGGGATCATGCAATCCTTTTGCATGGCATATTATCCCATCAACGCCTATTTGTTCATCATGCTTCGGTGACCCTAAGTTCATGATTCCCAAATCAAGTCGTCCTACTTGTGCTAACGTGTAAATTTAACATACTAGTGGTTAGGTGACCTTTATCCCACAAGTGTGCAAAATTCACCCCAATCATATTAGTTTGCTCATAACGGTTAGGTGACCTTTATCCCATTAAGAGTTCCCTAATATTTTTAAGTGTTTGTACAAAAGGATGGCATTTAACTTGTTTGTCTTGTTGTTAAAAGGAATTTTAAGTTTTCGTTATTTCTAGTTTGAGAAAACATTTATGCCATACACCAACATGCATTTAGTGTATGGTACTTATGAAAATCCATTTTCATGTCATGTAATAATGCCAATTTTATTACTATGATATAAACCATTTTATATGTGCAATCCATTTCTAGTTCTTAATAACCATTTATTAACGTCTTTTGTCATTTCAATTTAACCAATTAAATTGTAGTTTTGTTCATTGCATATAGTTAATAATTTAACCAATTAAATTGTAGTTTTGCTTGTGGATAACTTGTGTGATAACTTGTTGTAGTAACATACACAATCCACAATCATACAAGAAAATAAAACAACCACGCATGCAAAATAATTTTGTTCACAATCAAGCCTTTAGGTAAGCATTTTGTTTAGCCGAAAACAAAATGCCACCGGGTAATGGGTCGTAACACAAAGTAGAAGGTTTTAACCTCCCACTTAAACTTGCATCCAAATGCATCTTCATGTGTCCATCAAGTCTTCATCATCTTCATCATTTTACAAAATATATCCTAATACATTTTGTCTAAAATGAAATACAACCTAATCTATTTTACATACCAAATATAAAATAAATTACATAACCAAAATTAATAATATTACAAACCAAATTGAATAAATATTATTACAAACCAAATGAATGAATAATCAACCAAACAAACATGCAACCATTCACAAGGTCAAGGCTATGATTGTGAACACCAATATATCAACAAATATGAACCAAATGGCAAACCCAAAACCACTTTTGGAGCCCTCCCAAATTCGGCCTAAATCATATGCCCACCTTAATCCATTAATTTTTCATTTTACTTTCATGCATGTTAGTAGAATTGAAAGTTGGTGGGTTTTAAAGACCATATATATAAGAAGCATATTTCATAGACTTCGGCTCTGATACCATTGATGGAATTCAACATTATAACATGTTCTTGATGTAAACATAGTCACAAACCAATTTTTGAAAGTTAATGAAAGCGGAAGCATGATTATCAAGAAAACAAGTTTATGTGCATAACCATTATAATTGAATTCCATGTAATATCAAGTCTTGAAAATAGGCTTACATATAATTAGCAAGGAAGTAAGAATATATTACCTCCTCAAGTAAATTGAGGGCTGAATATGATGAGCAAAGTGATGGAAAAAGAGTGTAAAACCCCAAGCTTTTGATGCACCAACACCACCCTTAAATTAGTTAGGATTAAGACACCCAAACACTAGTAAGACCAAGCTTTAAACCTCTTTTATATGCTAGAAAAATTTGGACAGCAGCAACTCAAGAGATGATGATGAATGTGAGCTCCAAAACTATGAAACCTCAAGGGATAATACCCCAAGCCAACCTCCAACACCTAGTACTTTAGTTAGGATTCAATTGGACACTTAAATTAGCTAGTAAACCAAGCAAGAACCCTTCTCCTTTCAGCTCCAAAATTCGGCCAGAATTTTAATGGTAAGAGAAAGAGTGTTTTTCAAAGATATTCACCTTATCAATGAGTCAAAATTCTTGGTTTTATGGTTAAGCATGCATATGTGAAGTTGTGCTATCTAAAAGTAACCAAATTATGCATGTGAAGCTCCCTTAGAGAGAGCAAAACCGTCCCCCATGGGACTTTTATAAAACAATGGGATTTTTTTTATAAAACTAGTTAATAAATCATGCATTTGTCAAGTTACTTTTATTTTATAAACCATTTTATAAAATATAACACAATTTAATTATTTAAAACCTATAAATAATTAAATCTTCATCATATAAATTATCCAAGTAATTAATCTTAAGTGATAATATTTTAGAAACCCAATTTTCTAAAATCCAAGTGTCGTGTATTTACTTAATGATCTAATCGTTAAGCTTAAATACGTTTAAGGCATTGGTAAGCTTGTTATTGGGTATGACCCGACTTGGATCATAATATATTAGCCACATTAATTTAATATGTTTTTCGGGCATAGGAAAAACCTACAATATTAAGGACTTAAACTGTAAATTCAAATCACTTCCATATTCATTGTTAAAAATAAATGCTCCATTGGTAGCGCATCGAAGCTCCGTATCGAATACAATTTATTGCGTTTAGTTCGTAAAATTATTTCGAGTTGAAGGGTGATGGCGGTGGAACCTAACTCGCGAAATAGAAAGATAAATTCGTTAAAAAGTTTTAGTGAGTTTTTATTTGGTGGGTAAAAAACAAAAAGGAATGTAAATTTGTAATTAAATTATAATTAATTTTTATATGGAAAGTTTAAACCTAGTATATTATATAGAAATTTAAATATTAATTAGAAAGCATAGAAGATCAAAGAAAGCATACATACATTTTTAGATCGACGTTATTATATAAATAAATAAATAAAATAAAATAAAAATTTAATAATATATATATATATATATATATATATATATATATATATATATATATATATATATATATATATATATATATATATAAACATCCATAAATAACTTTCAACCACAATCAAGAAAAAAACTTTTGGTTTATATATATATATATATATATATATATATATATATATATATATATATATATATATATATATATATATATATATATATATATATATATATATATAGTGAAAGGATCCTGGAAGAACTCTGCATAGCAGAGAATCCAGCGAACCTCACCTGCCGATTTTACCAATTCTATCAGACATCAAAATCAACAAAATTGAAAGTTAAAATCGATGAAACAAGATCCTAAGGCTGCGATTATCAACTTCCTTAAAGGATTATACTCCAAATCATCATCGAATTCCTCAATTTCATGATGAACAGTGAACTGATGGATGAAGATGAACTGTAACTTTGATTTTTATGATTCAGTTGTTTTCAGACCTTGAATCCTTCACAAAATCTTCTAGTCGCTGCTATTGGAACAAGGTAACATCAATTTCAAACATTAATTCGATTAATTTAAGAATCTGCACATTCAATTGACTAGGTGAATTTTGTAGATGAACCCACGAATTCGAGCTCAAATCTAGGTGTTAGAATCTGAAACTTTGCACATAGATTCATGAGATGAAACCTAATAAATCTGCATTTTTAATTTTTGCTATAGGTTTGATTTTGAGATATTCAATTTCTTACGAAGAACAGAGTGTGCCTGCACCCAAAAACAAGCTCAATCTGCACGCAGATTGACTCAATCTGCACCCAGCTTGACTCCATCTGCACGCAAATTGAAGGTCGAACTATTGGTTCTCTCGGTTCTCTACCACCTCTGGTTCTTTCTGGATCCTCACCCTATATATATATATATATATATATATATATATATATATATATATATATATATATATATATATATATATATATATATATAACATCCGGATGACGGGCCTAGGTGAAATTTACATTTTTGTCCTTTAAGAGTTTTAAAGTGTATTTAAATAAAATATATATTTATTAATTGTTTACAATTAATTGTTAGTCCAGTGGGTGTGTTTGTACAAGGGTCGCATAAATAATTTATTTATTAAATTCGGACTTTGTTTGGGCTACCGAACGAGGTGCGTAGCGTTTCAGTAATGTGACGACCCGAAAATTTCCGACCAAATTTAAACCTAACCTTTATATGTTTCCGACACGATAAGCAGAATTTGTAATGTTGAATTTCAAAAAGTTTGGAACTACATTCATGTAATCAATTACCCTTTGACTGTGTTCGACGATTCACGAACAATTACGTGTATATAGATATGTATATATAATATATAATAACTGAAAACATTAACAAAGTATTTGATATATATGATACTTTACATGAACGTATTTGTTTCGATATATTTATCGACAGAATTAAGAGATAATATCAAATGATTGAATTATCAGATACATTATGATATGATTACGAGCCAATGTTATGAGGTCCACTGTGATTTAAAAATCTATTCTTTTTGACAATATTCAGAAAATGGTAAAGTGATCTATAAGTAAGAACGTGGAGTGTAAATAACTTAGATGTTGGATATCGACAAGTTAAGTAACTCGACATTTTTCATTAAGATGATTTCATACGTTTATTAAACCTTTGGACTTTATCCCATGCTTCACCAACAGACTGTAATTTAAAAACTTGAAACCTATTATGAATATATATAATTCTACTTTTCTAAAATGTTTTATGATATAACGATTTAAATTAATATTAAATATATTTATACGCGTATTATACGTACATAGTTTTATACATTTACTATACTTTAACTTTACCTTTACTTTACTTTTACTTTACTTTAACTTTAATAATTCACTTTAATAATTCACTTTAATAATTCATACTTTAATAATTCACTTTAATAATTCATACTTTAATAATTCACTTTAATAATTAATACTTTAATAATTCACTTTAATAATTCATACTTTAATAATTCACTTTAATAATTCAAAAATCTATTATAAATAGAATTCAATAGTTTCATTATTTCATAGAAATTTGAAAATATCTTTCTTTAAACTCTCTCAATCAAATTACATATATATATTTACTTAGTATTATTTCAAGATATTATTAGTATACATAAAATACTACGATGGAGTTATATTCAGACGATTTCAAAATAAGTTTTCAAACGGGATAGAGCTAAGGAAATTTTGGGTTATAGCTATGGAGGTTATGGGTATTGTTCGAGGGTATTGCTCGTGAGGTCAACCTAACGTTTATCATTTTCATTGCGTCTACGTACTTTCCTGCAATATTGAATCACAATATTGATACGTGAGCATTCATATCTTATCTTTTATATATTAATAGTGTATCCCTGACTAGTGCTCGAGTATATATGATTATGCATGTTTGTATGCTTAGTTTCGTCGTTAAATAGTTTATGATAAATCACGAATTTGATACATATGCTACTGAGATAAGGTATATGATATGCATGTCGTTGAAAAGCTAAAGAAAAATTAATAACTTTTCATTTAGAAATCGTGTGGGTTCGATGAACGGATTAAAAGATATGGTCAACTGAATTATTATTAATTTTAATATTATTATTAAAACGATTATTATAATTGTTATCAGTTGATGTTATTACTAAAATTATCTTTAATACTAAAAATTAATATTTTTTATTGAAACTATCATTTTATTATTTTTATCATTATTATTATTATCAATATTATTTAATCAAATAAATATGCGTACAAAGATATTTTTACCACACGTAATATAATTACATTAATAATACATACCATTATATTTTTATGATATTAAGTGAATTTTATAAATTTTATTACTTGAGATATATAAAAGTATATTTTTATCATATATAAATTTAAATATAAATTTTTATTTATTAATAAATGACTGGTATTATTTAGTATAATAAGATCTGATAAATATATTTAAATATATAAAACGACTATATATAAGTTATATAATAAACATGTATAGATTTTGGAAGTCATTTTGGGTCAAGTTGACTTTTGTTGACTTTTGCATGTCGGTCTAGAGCATTAGGATTGTGATACACTACGACTTGACCTAAATTGTTAGACAGATATTGACCAACATATAAATATATATACTTAATATAGGTTCGTGAATCCGAGGCCAACCTTGCACTTGTTAAATGACGTTATATGTATTTTTACTATGAAATACAGTATGGTGAGTTTCATTTGCTCCCTTTTTATATATATTTCTGGGCCGAGAATACATGCGCTGTTTTATAAATGTTTTACGAAATAGGCACAAGTACTAAAACTAATTCTATGTGGGTTTAAACCAGAAATATACCCTTAGCTTGGTAACATTAAACTACTTGTCTATGTACGGTAGGCGCGAATCCTAAAGATAGATCTATTGGGCCTGACAAACCCCATCCTGACTATGGGATGCTTTAGTACTTCGAGGTTATTTTAAACACACCTGATCTGGTGTACTTCAGAGGGTAAAACATGAACGTTAAGGCTTGTTACCGGGTGCCTACAACTTATAGAATACTTTTATACACTTGCGAGTGTACATATATTTATAAACGGAAATCTTGTGGTCTATTAATATATTGAAATGATTGTTATAATAAACCTATGAACTCACCAACCTTTTGGTTGACACTTTAAAGCATGTTTATTCTCAGGTATTAAAGAAATCTTCCGCTGTGCATTAGCTCATTTTCAGGATATTACTTGGAGTCATTCATGGCATATTTTGAAAGACTTTGCATTCGAGTCATTGAGTTCATCAAGATTATTATTAAACCAATTATAGTTGGATGTATTATGAAATGGTGTGCATGCCATCAACTTTCGTTGTAAAGAAAGTTTGTCTTTTAAAAACGAATACAATGTTTGTAAAATGTATCATATAGAGGTCAAATACCTCGCGATGTAATCAACTATTGTGAATCGTTTATAATGTATATGAACGGGTCCTTTAAGTTGGTATCAGAGCGGTGGTCTTAGCAAACCAGGTCTGCATTAGTGTGTCTAACTGATAGTCGTTAGGATGCATTAGTGAGTCTGGACTTCGACCGTGTTTGCATGTCAAAAGTTTTGCTCATCATTTTTGTCGGAAATTACCTGCTTATCATTCTTAGTCTAGACACATCTTATTGCATTGATTGCATGAATAGTGTATAGACAAAATTCATATCTTAGCGTATCTGCTAATTCATATCTTAGCGTATCTGTTACTGTAAACTTTGACTGACATATTTCGTAAATTCCTCCGTAATCTACGAAACCTTTTGCTCTATATAATTAGAATACCACCCGATAGCCGGAAAATCATTTCATATCGAAAAAAATTCTTTATTCAATCGTACGAAATGGAATTCATCATTAGTTCAAGTCCCTCGGATTCCGAAATGGAATTCCACTCAAGTTCCGAAAGCAGTGTGACCGGAATGGATCAACCAATTATCCATCATCTATTTTGGATTAATTGGGGATGGGTTCGTAATCTACTTAACCATTGGAGACAAGAAGAAGGTGATCCCTTTCATCCACCACATTTCCCTCTTGGCAATGAACCTGAAGCACTTACCGACGAACCTGTCCGAAACACCATTTTCTCTCTCATTTCCAGAGTATCTCGTCATGATTATATACTACACCAAATTCTAGATCTTATCTATCCGCTCGTCCGAACCGACAATCACCCCAGTGTAATAGAAGAAGTCAACGAGCTTCGCGCTCAGGTAGTGGCTTTGGAGAATATGGTGCAAAGGTTACAAACACCAGCAGCAGCACCAGCAGCATAACAAGTACCACCATCAACAACATCAACAGTGCCATTACCACCACCAACAACAACCGCATCGCAAACCTCAACTTCACAATCTGTCCCACGAGCATCGACGTCATACGCCATGTAGATACCAAGGAATACCACAACGATGAAGTATTGATTCATAACTTCATTGGGAAAACATTCTACGACGATTATGTAATTTCTAAAGTTTAGAAATTATCTATCCTAGCCTTAACCATAAATCAAATGAGTTTAATTTAATATTAACTCATTAAATCTATATTACATCTGAAGAAATATACACATATATATTTCCATAAAGACTGTAATAAAATTCTTTTGTACAAAATATTAATTGTGAAATATTTTTTAACAGGTAGGTAATACCCGAGAGATATATAAATTCACAATTAATATGTTACATTTTTCGAATCAGATTCAGCAAATCATCCATTATACTCCCTTCTTTCACAACAATATACATTCTTTTATAGAAATCAAAACAACCATACTCATTCAAAATCTAATTACATATTCTGATTTTGAAATCTCAGAATTCGATTCAAGATATAACCGAAATCATCACTCTTAGATTTCTACATCTTTCAAAACTATACTTTGACTTCAAAACTATACTTTGACTTCAAAACTGTCCTAGAACCTCATTTCTATTCATGGAACTCACAAAATATTTGTATCATTCAAAATATTAGAACATCATATGTATATTAACAATTACAATATGTGTTCAAACACTTCAAAATTCTTAAAGACATGTGAGATGATGATCCAACCACACATTACCCACTGTCATGCACCTGAGAAGCTCTCGAAATCAAAGTTATAGTTTAACACGTATCCTTGTCAGATCCTTTGATATTTATTACTAAATATAATTTTTTAATCTCTTTCCAAAATAGACAGTTTTGTCATAGCTTCAACAAATCACCTTCATTTGTTTATACGAATAAACCTTATTATAACAATTACCCCTTCATCATTGTTACCAGGGAACCTTTCATATCTCGCCACATTAGCAGTAAACTTATCAACAACTTCATTAACCTTCGACTTAAGCCTTTCCGAAAAGCCACTATACTTATTCATTAAAACCCCATCATGTACTCACCTACATCCTGTAACAATAATTGTCACACCAACTACTGGGAATTAGCAATCAGTATTTTGAATTCCGCGACAATTTTACGTCAAAAGTTATATGTATACATATAACGTCTATCTCCTAGACTTACATACTACGAATGTGAATTTTCTGAAAAACATCCCAAACTATGAACTAGTTCTCCGAAATTGGAAAAATGCTGATGAAGCAACAAAAACTGTAAACGACTTTAACAGTCAAAAGTTTGATGATAAAGAATAGTATGGTGGTAAAGCTGAGAAAAAGAGAAGGATTGATACTGGAAAACGGATTGAGCAGACCATGAAGGAGGCTGTGGACAAATCACAAAGACTAAACCTGCCTTCAAAGGATCCAAATGATTCAGTGTCTACTGAAATCATTAGCAAACACCTTACTTCTTATTCTAAACCTTCACAGACAAATCTTCTTCATCATCCATCTATGTTAAGAATTCTAAGATATCATCGTATCTTTTATTATAAATATCTTCGATATTCCTGAAGATATTTTCACAACTATTCTTATCCGAAATATTCTATCTATTCACAATATCTGCGTTACAACATAAAAAGAAACTGTGTTAGTTTCTAAATTCTGAAGAAAAAAAAATTCGAATTTAAAATAGGAATATTTTTGAAGTAGTGTTGGGAACTGAAGCATGAGTTAGTATAATATAATGACACTTGATCAATGTGATTATATTACAGTAAGTCATAATGAGTTTCTAATGGAACGTGATGATTCACAGAACATACCGTCATCATGTACTATTTACACGACTCTTACATTCTACCCAATTTCCAAACATATTAAGAACATATCATCTTGATAGCTCTATATTTTCGGATATTCTGGTAATTTGCCAAATCAAGATCGTGCCATTACGATTTTCTTCTTGGAACATTAACTATGTTCATCCAAAAATTCATATCTACAAATTCTGGACCATTATCCACTTGACTTAAGGTCGGGAAGAGAAAACGAAAGCATGAAGCTCCGAAATATAATGGAGAATATAAAGCCCGATAACAACCCCGAAATTACAAATCTTGTATATCAATGCGTATAGCAATATAAAGACACGGGAGAATGAAAAATACAATAACCCCAAGGTAATGGTAGAAGAAAATAACTTCCTCCGGTGGTAGATGAAAAAGAAGAACGACAGATATGAAAGTTAAGAGTATATCAAGAATCAATACTGGATGAAGCATATTAACGAATGCTTTAAAGTATGAATTGGGGAGAAAGACTAGAAGGTGTGAGCTGTGGAAATAAAGAAACGAAGGGGGTGGATTTATAGTAAAATATCAGACAGAGAAATCGAGATAGATTATCGCATTTAATCAAATAAGATCATGATTTCCTTAATCGCCGAAGAACCAAATCTTATTGCAAAGATTTTCTTTAAATTCCATGAATTCCGAAAATCAATCATAACTACGTCATCGGTTAAAACGAATATACGTTTACTCATTTCACTCTCTTGCGATAACTTCACTTATACTCTTCGCGTAATCAAATTGTTTTATCTATATTACTCAATGATGATAAAACTCTATTTATCAACTCATATTCGTCATGAAAACATTTTTAAAGTTAGCCATGACGACCTCGATCAAATTTCGGGACGAAATTTCTTTAACGGGTAGGTACTGTGACGACCCGGAAATTTCTGACCAAATTTAAACCTAACATTTATATGTTTCCGACACGATAAGCAGAATTTGTAATGTTGAATCTCAAAAAGTTTGGAACTACATTCATGTAATCAATTACCCTTTGACCGTGTTCGACGATTCACGAACAATTATGTGTATATAGATATGTATATATAATATATAATAACTGAAAACATTAACAAAGTATTTGATATATATGATACTTTACATGAACGTATTTGTTTCGATATATTTATCGACAGAATTAAAAGATAATATCAAATGATTGAATTATATGATACATTATGATATGATTACGAGCCAATGTTATGAGGTCCACTGTGATTTAAGAAATCTATTCTTTTTGACAATATTCGGAAAATGGTAAAGTGATCTATAAGTAAGAACGTGGAGTGTAAATAACTTAGATGTTGGATATCGACAAGTTAAGTAACTCGACATTTTTCATTAAGATGATTTCATACGTTTATTAAACCTTTGGACTTTATCCCATGCTTCACCAACAGACTGTAATTTAAAAACTTGAAACCTATTATGAATATATATAATTCTACTTTTCTAAAATGTTTTATGATATAACGATTTAAATTAATATTAAATATATGTATACGCGTATTATACGTACATAGTTTTATACTTTTACTATACTTTAACTTTACCTTTACTTTACTTTTACTTTACTTTTACTTTACTTTAACTTTAATAATTCACTTTAATAATTCACTTTAATAATTCATACTTTAATAATTCACTTTAATAATTCATACTTTAATAATTCACTTTAATAATTAATACTTTAATAATTCACTTTAATAATTCATACTTTAATAATTTACTTTAATAATTCAAAAATCTATTATAAATAGAATTCAATAAGTTTCATTATTTCATAGAAATTTGAAAATATATTTCTTTAAACTCTCTCAATCAAATTACATATATATATTTACTTAGTATTATTTCAAGATATTATTAGTATACATAAAATACTACGATGGAGTTATATTCAGACGATTTCAAAATAAGTTTTCAAACGGGATAGAGCTAAGGAAATTATGGGTTATAGCTATGGAGGTTAAGGGTATTGTTCGAGGGTATTGCTCGTGAGGTCAACCTAACGTTTATCATTTTCATTGCGTCTACGTACTTTCCTGCAATATTGAATCACAATATTGATACGTGAGCATTCATATCTTATCTTTTATATATTAATAGTGTATCCCTGACTAGTGCTCGAGTATATATGATTATGCATGTTTGTATGCTTAGTTTCGTCGTTAAATAGTTTATGATAAATCACGAATTTGATACATATGCTACTGAGATAAGGTATATGATATGCATGTCGTTGAAAAGCTAAAGAAAAATTAATAACTTTTCATTTAGAAATCGTGTGGGTTCGATGAACGGATTAAAAGATATGGTCAAATGAATTATTATTAATTTTAATATTATTATTAAAACGATTATTATAATTGTTATCAGTTGATGTTATTACTAAAATTATCTTTATTACTAAAAATTAATATTTTTATTGAAACTATCATTTTATTATTTTTATCATTATTATTATTATCAATATTATTTAATCAAATAAATATGCGTACAAAGATATTTTTACCACACGTAATATAATTACATTAATAATACATACCATTATATTTTTATGATATTAAGTGAATTTTATAAATTTTATTACTTGAGATATATAAAAGTATATTTTTATCATATATAAATTTAAATATAAATTTTTATTTATTAATAAATGACTGGTATTATTTAGTATAATAAGATCTGATAAATATATTTAAATATATAAAACGACTATATATAAGTTATATAATAAACATGTATAGATTTTAGAAGTCATTTTGGGTCAAGTTGACTTTTGCATGTCGGTCTCGAGCATTAGGATTGTGATACACTACGACTTGACCTAAATTGTTAGACAGATATTGACCAACATATAAATATATATACTTAATATAGGTTCGTGAATCCGAGGCCAACCTTGCACTTGTTAAATGACGTTATATGTATTTTTACTATGAAATACAGTATGGTGAGTTTCATTTGCTCCCTTTTTATATATATTTCTGGGCCAAGAATATATGCGCTGTTTTATAAATGTTTTACGAAATAGGCATGATGTCGTAGGGGGTGTATACAAAATAGTATTATTTTTAGTGCGAAAATACTATTAAATACGATACAATTTTACACAAGATATTTATTTATTTATAGAATGGATATACTTAAACCTTGCTACAACACTTATAGGCAGTGTACCTAATCGTACAGTAGTGTAGTTTTTAGTAAGTCCGGTTCGTTCCACAGGGAATCTTTTTTTAAACAAAGCTCAACGCTATATTAATTTACTTTTATAAAAATACAAACATATATATAAGTAATATTATTATTATAAAGGGGGGTTTTTACCGTTTAATGACCGGTTTGTCGATTTTAAAACTTTACTCGCAGTTAAAACCTAATGTAAAATATTAAATAAATAAAAGACTTAATTTAAAGCGTAAAATAAATAACGATAATGAAATTTCGAATAATAAAAGTGCGATAAAATAAACTTGCGATAATTAAAAAGGACGATAATTAAATACAATAAGTGCGATTAAATACAATAACAATAAAAATGCGATAATTAGAAGTGCAATTAAATATAAAATAAAGGAACTTAAATATGAAATAAAAGAATTATGCTTATATAAACTTCCGTAATCATGATGTTTGACGTGTTGATTTTAGTTTTTTGTCCATGGGTTAATTGTCCTTTGTCCTGGATTATTTAATATGTCCGTCTGGTTTTTGTCCATAACAGTCCATCAGTCATAAATATAAAGTGCGAGTGTCCTCGTCAAATTATCCTTATACCCGAAGTTAAATATTCCAACTAATTGGGGATTCAAATTGTAACAAGGTTTTAATACTTTGTTTAATGAATACACCAGGTTATCAACTGCGTGTAAACCAAGGTTTTACTACTTTGTTAGCAATTACACCAATTACCCTTGAATGTAATTTCACCCCTGTTTTAATTATTCTAGTGGCTATTAATCCATTCCCGTGTCCGGTTAAATGAACGATTATTCGTACATATAAATACCCCGCCCATTGTGTCCGATCGAGTGTATATGGTAATTTATAGGGACGCCCAATTGTAAATCTTTATATTAACATTAACAAACTATCATTTAGTTAAACAAATATAAAGCCCATTAATAGCCCATAGTCTAATTTCCACAAGTGTCGTTCTTTTGTCCAAACCCCAATTATGGTACAAAGCCCAATTACCCAATTTTAGTGATTAGCCCAACATCATGATTACTTCGTTTTAAATAAGCATAATAATAACTTAGCTACGAGACATTAATATAAAAAGGTTGAACATAACTTACAATGATTAAAAATAGCGTAGCGTTACACGGACAGAATTTCGACTTATACCCTTACAACATTTGCTAACATACCCTTATTATTAGAATTATAATTAAAATTAAAATTAAAATTATAAATATATATATATTTTACGTATGAGAAGAAGAAGAAAAAGATGATTAAAATGATCAGATTTCGGTTTGCTTTATAGGGAGTTTCAAAACTGGGGGCTCCGCGACTCGCGGCCATTTTGGCCTTCAAACTCCGCGAGTCATGGAGAATGAAATTATAGCTCAGTCCCTTGGAGTCTTTCTCTGCCGACGGTTTTTATTTATAAATATAATATATATATAATTAACATAATTAATTATATATTATATTATATTTATATACATAGTTAACTTGTAATTTTTAGTCCGTTGCGTCGAGCGTTAAGAGTTGACTCTGGTCCGGGTTCCGGATTTTCGAACGTCCTTGCGTACAATTTAATATCTTGTACTTTGTGTTTTGAATCTTGTACTCTTGTAATTTCGAGACGTTTCTTATCAATAATTGGAACCTTTTTGATTGTCTTTTGTACTTTTGAGCTTTTTGGTCGTTTGCGTCTTCAATTCGTCGAATCTGTCTTTTGTCTTCACCTTTTATTATTTAAACGAATATCACTTGTAAATAGAACAATTGCAACTAAAAGCTTGTCTTTCTTGAGGAATAATGCTATGAAATATATGTTCGTTTTTAGCATTATCAAATATTCCCACACTTGAGCGTTGCTTGTCCTCAAGCAATATCGTCTTGAAATACAAGAATCACTTCTTTATTCTTCACACTTTGTACATCAGTGATTTCTATACGGTGATATAAACAATGGTAGTAACGATATGGTTTACAGTCCCACATGACTATAAAAATTTAGATCCATTAAGGAAATTGGATCTTTATGAAAACATTTGATCTTTTGAAATTAAATCTAGTTTTTACCCTAGATAAGTTTTTCGGAATAACCCTTTACCGGTGTTTGCAAAATATTTTTGTGGGTTTGGTGGGTTTCAGATTTGAAAATTTTAGCTCAAAACTTATGGTTTTGTGTCACCCACTTGCTAACCTTGTATTTGGAAAGCAACACGTCCAGTTTACTTGTCCCGTATATTACCTTTCGGTAAACTACCGTCCGGTTGTAAAGGAAAGCGTTGAACAAGCAACTGTTAAGGCAATGTCCCCTGACATGCTTTTAATTATGGTCTATAACGTGTCGGACGCAATTACTATCCTTTGTAGGAGCAATAGTAAAGCTCACCCTTATAATTTTTCGATCTGGCACAAGGTCCTGTCTTTGACCATGCTATGCAACCACCGTTCTTACGGTTGACACCCGATTTAGTTCAGGTGACCTAATGAATTCCAGGTGAATTCCTAGGATTTTACGTTCAATGGTAATGAACGTATTGAAAATAGGGTTTTCAGAAAACAAATCGGTTTATAATTTTGATCAAAATATTTTCTCGTTCAAGCTCGAGTTTAGATATCATTGAATTCCATGAGTTTGTAATTCTCAATCTTTAAGGTCAATCTCTAGGATTGAATAATATCAGTCTTAAAAGCTGATTTTTAATCTTTAAGGAGATTATCCTTTCTGGGGATCTGATTCATTAGTCTTATCCAGCTAATTTGCATGGCGCCCCCCCATTGTACGAGATAAATCCTTCTCATGGTTAGGATAAATCTGACCACTTGGCGACCCTGTTTAATGCTGAGGTCCGTGGATTTCCTGCTGATTTTAGGGATGACTTTTCTAGATTTTTCGTCAACCTACAGCTGGTCTGGACGACAACTTCATGACCTAAATCAAGAAGCGCGTTTCTTTTTCGGAAGACTTTACTTCCTTTTAATGATGGAATTGATTCATCGTGTAGATCCATCTCTTCTTTTCTTTCACCGAGTAAAACAGTTTAGTTTAGTCCAAAGCAAAAGTATTTTCAGTTATTTGTTACAGATATATGTGACATATGTTTAAGATAACTTGGTAAATTTTCCCACACTTGGCTTTTATTTTCCTTTTTATCGTCCTCTATTCCATTTTAAATGAATTTTAACATTTTAGTTTGTTTCTCAATTTATGTCCTTTCCGAGGTAACAATAATTTCGGTGTTAAAACCTAGTTTTATCGTTCATAAATATGTATAAACATGATTTTGAGTTCATTTAATTGAAAATTTTGAAAATTTTTACTAGAATTGGGTAGTCAGTATATAAGACTAGGGCTGTTCTTTATTATCAGAGAGCACTAGATTCTAATACAACTACTGCTTTACTAGTATTTTTAATGGTAACCAAGTGTATAAAGTAAAAAATTTTAAAATCCGAAAGAATTTAACCCCTTCCCACACTTAAGATCTTGCAATGCCCTCATTTGCAAGAAATCAGTAATTATTTAAATTATTGAGGGTGATTTGTGTGAAAATGATTAAATTTTACCAAAGTTTCCAAATATATTGGCGTTTGTTTGCTGAATGATAAATGGTGCACATCATTTGTTCATTCCGTCTTGTTGTTATTTCACATATATTTTGCATCTTGTCGTCAAAATTAGTTGCTTTTGCTGAACTTAATGCCAGTCTTTGAAAATGCGTTGTTTTACCCTGTTGTGTACATAAGATAAACTGCAAACATATATACATATTTTTGAAGTTTGGTATATTACCCCACATTCAAAAATTATTAAAATCTAAGAATAAAAGTTAGATAATTATAAAAATGATTACAATATTAAAAAAAAAATATTAAACGTATCAATAATTACAAATTACAAAAAAAAAAAAAAAATAAAAAAAAAAACTAAGTATACTAGGGATGATACTGGTACCAATAGGGGTTCCAGGCATAACCATAGGTGCTATAGAATGCTTCGGCAGGGTTATACGTAGGATATGGTGGCTGCATCTCTATAGACCAAGGAGGGAAGATGGGTTTCGGTGTAGGAATATAGTTTCTACCTATATGTTGGCAATGAGCTATGATTTGGTTCTGATGAACTTGCCAATCTTCAAATGCTCTCTGTCTAGCATTTTCGTATTCCTGAGAAGCTATAAACCTTTGCATTTCTTGCATCTCATTCCCCCCTCCTACATTACCTTGCTGTTGGTTTCTCTCCACCTGTGGATGTCTACCATGGTATCGTACTGCGGCGTTACTTCGCCTCTTCAAAACTTTCGCACCATGGTATACATTTAAACCTATAGTATCGCGGGGTTCTGGTTCTTCTACTAATAATCCCCCCCGACTTATATCCACACCGAGATATTCACCAATCAAAGTAATAAAAATACCACCTCCTATTATGCTATGCGGTCGCATCCCCCGAACCATAGCTGATAAATAATAACCCACACAATACGGTATACTTACAGCGCTTTGTGGGTCTCGAATACACATATGGTAAAACAAATCCTGTTCATTTACTTTTTCCTTGTTCTTACCCCTTTGTGTAATCGAATTAGCTAAAAACCTATGTATCACTCTTAATTCGGCTCTATCTATATCCAAATAAGAGTAATTTCCCCCTTTGAAACGGTGATGGCTTGTCATTTGACTCCACACACCGTGTGTATCAAAATTTTCATCTATCTTTCTACCGTTTAGTATCAACCCTCTACAATCAGCAGATGCTAACTCCTCAGGCGTATATATACGTAAAGCCTGAGCCATGTCCAGTAAAGACATGTGGTGCATCGAACCGCCTAACAAAAATCTAATAAAAGAACGATCGGTTAAACTAGCTACCCGATCATTCAACTCTATACTACACAACAATTCTTCACACCATACTTTATATACAGGTCTACGCATGGTGAATAAACGTACCCAGTCATTAAAAGTAGAATTACCATATCTCTGTACAAGTAATTCCCTAATTGGCCCGGCCAATTCTACAGCTTCTAAGGGTCCCCATTCTATGACCCTCGGTACCTCAACAACCTTAGAATGAAGAGTATGCAAACCCCTTTGATATTTTGGATAATCTATCCAAAGTCTGTCAAATCTCAGGTTCGGGTGCAATTCTTCCAAGTGCATATCAGAAAAGGTCATGACTGGATGAGGTATATCCTGCTTGTAGTAGTTATCCACCTCCTGTTGTTCCACATTCTCAGCAGGAGCATTGCGGGCTTGGGATGAAGATTCACCCCTTTCAGTCTGCAAAACACATCAAACACAAATTTTGTGCATCCAAATATGCATTAGTGTCAGCAAAATCATCAATCAAAATAATTACAATGACATTATCAATTTATATCAAACTTAAGCTCATTTTCATATTTTCATCAAATCTACACTTTTTCAAATAAGCATATACGAAAATGTTCGCCTAGTTCATAATCATTCAACTCAAATAACATGTCAAAATAATCATTACTAGCAATTAAACAAGTCTGAAATGGCATTATCTTTCAAAAGTCAAGTTCATGAATTTTAGACTTGAAAAAGTCCACTTTAATTCTCAAAATCATGTTTAGGCTCAAAGTTTGGATCATTTAAGTACCTAGACATGTTACACTACTCAATTTAGCAACAATTCATGACAAAAATCGGCCATAACCTGTTTATATCAAAAAGCCCCAAATTTGCTCAAGAACACAAACCCTAGATTACTCAAAAATTGAAGTTTAAGGCTTCTAATCATGTTAAACAGCATCAATCTAGGTTATACAAGCATAATACATAAACAATTTAAGCATAATTACACTAAAAAGCATCAAAATCAAATTGGGAAAAAAATTGCTCAAGAACACCAAATTTCGGATTAAATGGTGTTTAGGTGTAGAAATTTACCGTTTTTCTTGAGTAATTCCTAGATAGCATCCTTCTAAACATGATTTTAGTAAAAAATTTGGTGATTAACGGTTAAAAATTGTGATTTTGGGGGTGTTTTTGGGTGTATTTTCGGAGTGTTTTTCGCTGTGTTTTTGAGTTGGGGGTGTGTGGACTGACACTGATCGTTCAGCTCTTTTTATTTTTTTTCCTGATTTTTGGTCCTCCGCGACTCGCGGTGAAATACCCTTCAAACTCCGCGAGTCGCGGAGTTTGATATATATATATATATATATATTTTTTTTTATATAATCATTAACTTATGAAACAATTAAGTACTTAATTTTAAAATTTTGTTTCCCTTGTTATTTAGGACGAGGTCGTTTCGGATTGATGTCCTAGTCCGTCCCTCGACAAAATTTTAAAATTTGTCTTTTTGTAGCGATTGTTTTAAAAGCTAAGATTTTTGGGGTTTTTTTTTTTTAATGTTTTTGGCATACTTTAATTCAATGAGATTAAAAATAATGATAATAAAAGTTCTCGTCCCTCTCTCGGGTAAAGCAATTTCGGTTCAAAGAGCTAGTCTTCAACTTACGACGAATTTTAAAAATCATATTTTTAACTTAATGAGATAAAGTAAATTTTTGTTTTTAAATTCACACAATTTAAATATAAAATTCAAAATTAATATTAAAAATTCACACCAAACTTAAAATTTGAAATGCATAAAATTAAAAATTCATATTTTAAAAATTCACACCAAACTTAATTTAAAAATTCATATTATAAATTCATACCAAACTTATATTAATTTTTCAAATATTTACAATTTTAAAAATATTGTTTTTACAAAGTTTATAATATTAATTTAAGATTAAAATATTAATTTTAAAAACATGGTAAAAATAAAATTAAAAATCTTTTTGTCTTTTTATCCCACTTTAATCAATCAAATATTATCAAAAATATGCGCCCCTCTTTTCGGTAAAGTAATTTCGGTTCCAAGACCTAATTTAACTCATGACGAATTTTTGAAATATTTTGTGTTGATTGATTAAAGATATTTATACCTTAAGAATAAACGTTAAATTTCGCAGTGATGTAATAAATTTTTGAATGATATCAATAATTTCGGTCGCCAAACCTAATTTTATTCAATACCAATTTAATACTTTTTAGCGAACAAATTAGCGTTTATTATCAAAAGGTTAAAAAAATAAAAACTGTACAGACATACCTGTGAAATACATTTCTTAGTTATATGATCTATCCCATTCATAAGATAGTCGGTTTAATTGGTTTTCCATGGCTACATAGGCGTAACCTCGAGCATTCAGTGTCTTTTCTTCTAAACATATGAACGGTCCGTCTCTGCATAAAGTAACAAATTCGGTATTTGAATAGGTTTGATTATTTGAACATTTACCTCCATGTGACCATTTTTCGCATTTGTGACATCTTTCTAGGTGTCGTGCTCTTCTTTTCGCTGCGGATTTTGATTTTCCTTTACCAAATTGTAACTTATTATCTTCGCATCTGGATTCTTTTCTAACTCCGTCCAATATTTCTCTGATTACTGATACTATTTCACTCGGTAGTATGTCATTATTACGTTTAGTGATCAAAGCGTGTAGCATTAGACCATGGTTTAGTTCACAGGCAGTCTTCATTTCGTAAAAACCTAAAAAAAATAAAAATTCAGAATGGGGGGAGAAGACTAGTTCTTTAGGGTCTGCTAGGGAAAGACCATTCGGGTTCCATTTTCGAGAACTATACGAAAATAGACAATCTAACTCTAACAGAAATACATATTATCCTTTAAAGACTTGATTCTCCCCACACTTAGTTAGCTGTGGTGTCGAAATTGTGATTAACTTCGTTGTCGACTTCCATCGGACCATGTATGTAATGTTTAACTCTGTGACCATTAACTTTAAATTCAATCCCTTTTGAATTTATCAATTCTATCGTTCCGTATGGGAAAACTCTTTTGACTATGAATGGTCCAGACCATCTTGATTTCAATTTTCCAGGAAATAGCTTGAATCGTGAATTGAAAAGAAGAACTCTGTCTCCTTCTTTAAATTCTTTTGAACTTCTGATTCTTTTATCATGCCATTTCTTCGTTCTTTCTTTATAGATTAACGAATTTTCGTATGCTTCATGTCTTAATTCTTCTAATTCGTTTAGTTGACTTAATCGTAGACGTCCGGCTTCATGTAAATCAAGATTACATGTCTTCAAAGCCCAAAATGCTTTGTGTTCAATTTCTACTGGAAGATGACATGCTTTTCCATAAACAAGTCTAAAAGGTATGGTTCCAATTGGAGTTTTGTAGGCTGTTCTAAAAGCCCAGAGTGCATCCTCCAATTTAATGGACCATTCCTTCGGATTTGATCCTACGGTTTTCTCTAGAATACGTTTTAAAGCTCGGTTGGTATTTTCAACTTGTCCACTTGTTTGTGGATGATATGCGGTGGAGATTTTATGAGTTACTCCATATCTTTTAAGAACTTTCTCAAGTTGATTATTACAGAAATGAGTACCCCGATCACTTATTAAAGCTTTCGGTGTTCCAAACCTTGCAAAAAGACGTTTTAAAAAGTTGACTACGACTCGTGCATCGTTAGTTGGGAGAGCTTGTGCGCCCATTTAGATACATAATCAATGGCTACGAGTATATATAGATTATTATGAGATTTTGGAAATGGACCCATAAAGTCAATACCCCAAATGTCAAATACTTCACATACTTGGATGACATTTTGTGGCATTTCATCACGTTGACTTATTTTTCCGGCCCTTTGACAAGCATCACAGGATTTGCAAAGAAAGTGTGCGTCTTTGTAAATTGTAGGCCAATAGAATCCAGCTTCATAAACTTTTCTTGCTGTTAGTTGAGGCCCATAATGCCCTCCTGTTGGTCCTGTGTGACAATGGTTTAATATTTTACTAGCTTCATCTCCAAATACACATCGGCGTATTATTCCATCGGGACAACTTTTAAACAGATGTGGATCTTCCCAGAAATAGTGTTTTATATCACTGAAGAATTTCTTTCGTCTTTGGTATGATAATCCTTTTTCAAGGAATCCACATACTAAGTAGTTTGCATAGTCTGCAAACCATGGGATTTCATTATAATCTATCTTCAATAGATATTCATCAGGAAAGTTGTCTTGTATGGCTGATTCATTTAGAACTTCTAATTCAGGATTTTCAAGACGAGAAAGATGATCAGCGGCGAGATTTTCTGCTCCTCTTTTATCTCGGATTTCAATATCAAACTCTTGTAAGAGTAAGATCCAACGGATTAATCTTGGTTTAGTATCTTGTTTTGAAAATAAGTATCTAAGAGCAGAATGGTCGGTATAGACCACCGTTTTTGCTAGAACGAGATATGATCGAAATTTGTCAAAAGCAAAGACAATAGCAAGGAGTTCTTTTTCAGTAGTTGTATAGTTCATTTGTGCTCCTTGTAATGTCTTACTAGCATAATATATAGGTTGAAATCGTTTTTCAATCCTTTGTCCTAAAACGGCTCCCATTACAAAATCACTTGCATCGCACATTAGTTCAAATGGTAGATTCCAATTTGGTGTTATCATGATCGGCGCATTAGTGAGTTTCTCTTTAAGAATATTAAAAGATTTGATACACTCATCTGAAAAGATGAATGGCGCATCCTTTTCTAGGAGTTTATTCATAGGAGTGGCAATTTTAGAAAAATCTTTTATGAAACGTCGGTAAAAACCGGCATGCCCTAGAAAACTCCTAACTCCTCTAACATTGGTGGGATGTGGAAGTTTAGCAATTACATCTACTTTACCTCTATCCACTTCAATTCCTTCTTTTGAAATTTTATGTCCAAGAACGATGCCTTCTTTAACCATGAAATGGCATTTCTCCCAATTAAGTACTAGATTTGATTGTTCGTATCTAATTAGCATTCGTTCCAGATTAACTAGACATGATTTAAATGTATCACCGAAGACTGAAAAGTCATCCATGAAAACTTCCATGCATTCTTCTATCATGTCGTGAAAAATCGCCATCATGCACCTTTGAAAGGTTGCAGGGGCGTTGCAAAGTCCAAATGGCATGCGTTTGTAAGCAAAAGTACAATAAGGGCACGTGAATGTGGTTTTCTCTTGGTCCTCGGGTGCTATTGGAATTTGAAAATATCCGGAAAATCCATCTAGAAAACAATAGTAACTATTTCCGGCTAATCTTTCCAACATTTGATCAATAAAAGGTAAGGGAAAGTGATCTTTTCTGGTGGCGTCATTTAATTTTCTATAATCAATACACACACGCCATCCTGTTACAGTTCTAGTAGGAATAAACTCATTTTTCTCATTTGTAATGACAGTCATGCCACCCTTCTTAGGCACGCATTGAACTGGGCTTACCCATGGACTATCAGAGATTGGATAAATTAAACCTGCATCTAGCAGTTTAATAATCTCTTTCTTAACTACATCTTGCATATTAGGATTTAGTCTTCATTGGCGTTGCACATACGTTTTATGACCTTCTTCCATAAGGATTTTATGTGTGCAATACGAAGGACTTATTCCTTTAATATCATGAATCTTCCATGCAATGGCTGGTTTATGAGCTTTTAACACAGAAATGAGTTGTGATTTCTCATTTTCAGTAAGAGAAGACGATATTATTACAGGTAATTCAGATTCACCATGTAAATAAGCGTATTCCAAATGGTTTGGAAGTGGCTTTAACTCTAATTTCGGAGGTTCTTCTATCGATGATTTGTATTGATATCTGTCTTCTTCTTTTAGCATTTGAATTTCTTCTGTTGTTGGTTCATATCCATTAGCTATAAGTGTAGCTAACATTTCAGCTTCATCAATTGGTTCATTACCTTCTCCTAAAGAACATTCTCCTGTTCCTTGTAATTCTGGAAATTCTTCTAATAATTCTGCATGCGCATCTATAGTTTGAATATAATAACATGTATCATCTGCAGATTGTGGTTGTTGCATTGCTCTATCAACTGAAAAGGTAACACTCTCATCCTCTATACTTAAGGTCAGTTTCTTACCGAACACGTCTATCATTGCTTTAGCCGTGTTTAAAAATGGTCTTCCTAATATGAGAGGAACTTGAGAATCTTCTTCCATGTCCAAAACAACAAAATCTACTGGAAATACTAAAGTACCAACTTTAACTAGCATGTTCTCCATTATCCCTCTAGGATATTTTATTGATCTATCGGCTAGTTGTATGCTTATTCTGGTTGGTTTCAATTCTCCAAGGTCTAGTTTAGTGTATAGTGAATACGGCATTAGATTTATACTAGCACCTAAGTCTGCCAATGCTTCTATTGAACTAAGACTACCCAGAAAACATGGAATTGTGAAACTTCCTGGATCAGATAGTTTTTCTGGTATCTTATTCAACAGCACTGCTAAACAATTAGCATTCATAGTAACAGCCGAGAGTTCTTCCATTTTCTTTCTATTTGAGATTAGATCTTTCAAGAATTTAGCATATCTAGGCATTCCTGAAATCACATCAATGAAAGGAAGATTTACATTTATCTGTTTAAACATATCCAAGAATTTGGATTGCTCGGCTTCAAGTTTCTCTTTCTTCATTTTACTCGGATAAGGAAGTGGTGGTTGATATGGTTTAACATAAGGTTTAGCCTTAGCTGTGTTATCTTCATTAATCTTTTCAACTACCGGTTCTTTTTCCTTATCATGATCAGGTTGTGGTTCTTGTGGAGTAGGAGTAGCTTCATCAGAAGTTACAGGTATTTCAGGTGGTTTAAGTGTTGTACCACTTCTTGTGGTAATGGCTTTAGCTGTTTCATTCCGGGGGTTAGTGTTTGTATCACTAGGTAGACTTCCCGGTTTTCTTTCACCTATTAACCTTGCTAGGTTACTTACTTCTTGTTCCAGATTTTGAATAGAAGCTTGTTGATTTCTAAATGCTTGAGCATTTTGTTCATTAGTTTGTTTCTGAGATGTGAAAAACTGCGTTTGAGTTTCAACTAGCTTCGTCATTATATCTTCTAAATTCGGCTTTTTATCATCGGGTTGTTGTGGTGGTTTGTTTTGAAAATTCGGTCTTTGCTGATTGTAAGTACTATTGGATACTTGTTGATTGCTAGGACCTTGTTGGTTGTTGTATGGAATATTTCGGTTATAATTCTGGTTTTGATTGTAAATCGGTCTTGGCGGTTGATAATTATTTCCAGGCCTTTGGTTTATGTATGAAATATTCTCTCTTTGTTCCATTGTTAATTCAATACTGAGACAATCTTTTGTCAAATGTGGTCCTCCACACTGCTCGCAACTAATTCGTATTGAGTGAATATCCTTAGTCATCTTTTCCATTCGTCTCTCCACAGCATCTATCTTTGCGGAAATGGAATCTAAGTCATGGCTAGAATCGGCTCTAGCTGCTTTAGATGATCTAGTGATATCTTTTTCTTGGTGCCACTCATGTGAGTGGGAAGCAGTATTATCAATAATTTTGTAAGCATCAGTTTCGGTTTTCTTCATAATAGAACCACCGGCTGCTATATCTATGTCTTTCTTTGTAGTGATGTCGCATCCTTGGTAGAATATTTGTACTATTTGACAGGTGTCTAAACCATGTTGCGGACATCCTCTTAACAACTTTCCATATCTTGTCCATGCCTCATATAGAGTTTCATTTGGCTTCTGTGTAAACGTAACAATTTCTGCTTGAAGTCTTACGGCTTTAGATGCAGGAAAGAATTGTTTAAGAAATTTGTCAACTAAAACATCCCATGTATCAATCGCCCCTTCAGGTAATGATTCTAACCAATCTTTGGCTTCTCCCTTTAAAGTCCAGGGAAATAACATGAGATATATCTGTTCATCCTCCACTTCTCGGATTTTAAATAGTGTGCAGATCCTATTAAAGGTACGTAGATGTTCATTTGGATCTTCCTTCGGCGCACCACTAAATTGACATTGATTAGTCACCATGTGTAGAATTTGTCCTTTGATTTCATAATCTGGCGCATTAATGTCTGGATGAGTAATTGCATGACCTTGGCCAGTGCGTTTAGCTCTCATTCGGTCTTCCATACTTAGAGGTTCCAGATTCTCCATAATTGAATTTGTTGAATCGGTATCACTAGATGATTCTGATTTAATGGTTCGTTCCTCAACAATCTCTGTTTGAATGATTGGTGGCTCCGGAGGAAAGTTTAGTGGTTCAGGATCTACGAACCGTTCCTGAATATTCTCCGGATTCTCAATTGTGAGGTCGAGTTCAAAAAATGGATTATCGGAAATTTGAACTGAAGTACTTGGTCGACTGGATGACGATTCTAAAGAAAAATCAACGGCGGTTATATTTGCTAAATGTCTTGATCTAGTTACAGGTGGTGAACGTACAAAAGGTGGTGATCGTCTTGCTCGGTGCATTCACTGAATATCCTATTAGTTTTAAAAAGGAAAGAAAAATTATAATAAGTTATCCAATTAATAGACTTTTCTGATTTTGCCCACGTTTCGAATAGCCAAAAGATGCAGCAAAGGGGCAGGATTCGTTTGGTCTCAATATAATTGAGGACTGTTTGGCTCCAATAACCCGGTCCACGTACAAATCCAACTATTACTACGAACCAGAAAATTTTGATGTCTATTAATTTAACCACTTAAAATAAATTTTCGTAATTTTAAGAAATTTAGATAAGAAGTAGAATAAAAATCTATGTCCTAAAACTAGAATAGCGAGAAATAAGAAAGAAAAAGAGTTCGTCGAAAAAGGTCGAAAAAGAAAAATGGTTGAAAAATAAAAGGTGACGGAAAAAAAAAACTTATAAAACTTAAAAATACTTGACTAACCTAACCTTATTACTACAACTAACTTAAAATTATAATTGCAAATTGAAATTACTAATTGGAATGATAATTGATACATAGTAAAAGGTGTCTAAAAATATTAAAGCTTACAGGAAAAACTAAATCCCAAATGGAAATAACTTAAAAAGAAACTAAAACTTAAAAAGGCGTCGCAAAATTCTAAAGCACCTAAATCTTAGTCTAAAGAAAAAGCACTTAAGGAATTCTACGGCAAAGCTTAAAAATCTAGGAGTAAAAATGACTATGGCAAAAACTAAGTTTAAAACTAAATATGAGCTAAAAATACAAAAGTTACGCTAAAGAGATTAAAAAGGGACAAAATATAAAAATATACAAAAAGTTGTAAAAATTACAATTTTTATAAAAATATTAATTTTATATTATTTATTTATTAAAACTATTAATTTAATATTTTAATTAAACTAATTAAACAAAATAATAATAAAAACTAAAATTAATAATTAATTAAAAAACTAATTAGGGTTTTATATTAATAATTATAATATAATCCGTAATTAATGTGAAATTAGGGTTCTGTCAGCGTGTCAGAGCAGCTCCGCGACTTGCGGTATTTAAAACATCAAACCCCGCGACTCGCGGGGTTCCAAAATTCAGCTGACAGGTTTAAATTCGACGCGTTTTTCTTTATTTTTTTTTTATTTTATTTTCTGTTTTTAATTTTTTCTGTTTAAAAAAAAAATAATAATATGTGTATAAATAAAACTTATATTTAAAACTTAAATAAAAATAGAATCACTTTATAATTTTATAAATAAAAATCTTAAAACTTGATTTATATATATATATTTTTTTTTATATTTATATGTTTTTAAATAAAAAAAAAACAAAATACTTAAATAAAACTTATGTTTTTATAAAAACAAAGAAACTTTATAAAACTTAAATATTTATCAAACTCCTAAAAATATTTATATTTTTCTTTTTCTTTTTATATTTTCGAATATTTAAAACGTTTTTTTTTTTATATTAGCGTTGCGCTTCCGGCGTTTAAGAGTTTTCCCCGGCAGCGGCGCCAAAAATACTTGATGTCGTAGGGGGTGTATACAAAATAGTATTATTTTTAGTGCGAAAATACTATTAAATACGATACAATTTTACACAAGATATTTATTTATTTATAGAATGGATATACTTAAACCTTGCTACAACACTTATAGGCAGTGTACCTAATCGTACAGTAGTGTAGTTTTTAGTAAGTCCGGTTCGTTCCACAGGGAATCTTTTTTTAAACAAAGCTCAACGCTATATTAATTTACTTTTATAAAAATACAAACATATATATAAGTAATATTATTATTATAAAGAGGGGTTTTTACCGTTTAATGACCGGTTTGTCGATTTTAAAACTTTAGTCGCAGTTAAAACCTAATGTAAAATATTAAATAAATAAAAGACTTAATTTAAAGCGTAAAATAAATAACGATAATGAAATTTCGAATAATAAAAGTGCGATAAAATAAACTTGCGATAATTAAAAAGGACGATAATTAAGTACAATAAGTGCGATTAAATACAATAACAATAAAAATGCGATAATTAGAAGTGCAATTAAATATAAAATAAAGGAAAATAAATATGAAATAAAAGAATTATGCTTATTTAAACTTCCGTAATCATGATGTTTGACGTGTTGATTTTAGTTTTATGCCCAGGGGTTAATTGTCCTTTGTCCTGGATTATTTAATATGTCCGTCTGGTTTTTGTCCATAACAGTCCATCAGTCATAAATATAAAGTACGAGTGTCCTCGTCAAATTATCCTTATACCCGAAGTTAAATATTCCAACTAATTGGGGATTCGAATTATAACAAGGTTTTAATACTTTGTTTAATGAATACACCAGGTTATCAACTGCGTGTAAACCAAGGTTTTACTACTTTGTTAGCAATTACACCAATTACCCTTGAATGTAATTTCACCCCTGTTTTAATTATTCTAGTGGCTATTAATCCATTCCCGTGTCCGGTTAAATGAACGATTATTCGTACATATAAATACCCCGCCCATCGTGTCCGATCGAGTGTATATGGTAATTTATAGGGACGCCCAATTGTAAATCTTTATATTAACATTAACAAACTATCATTTAGTTAAATAAATATAAAGCCCATTAATAGCCCATAGTCTAATTTCCACAAGTGTCGTTCTTTTGTCCAAACCCCAATTATGGTACAAAGCCCAATTACCCAATTTTAGTGATTAGCCCAACATCATGATTACTTCGTTTTAAATAAGCATAATAATAACTTAGCTACGATACATTAATATAAAAAGTTTGAACATAACTTACAATGATTAAAAATAGCGTAGCGTTACACGGACAGAATTTCGACTTATACCCTTACAACATTTGCTAACATACCCTTATTATTAGAATTATAATTAAAATTAAAATTAAAATTATAAATATATATATATATATATATATATATATATATTTTACGTATGAGAAGAAGAAGAAAAAGATGATTAAAATGATCAGATTTCGGTTTGCTTTATAGGGAGTTTCAAAACTGGGGGCTCCGCGACTCGCGGCCATTTTGGCCTTCAAACTCCGCGAGTCGCGGAGAATGAAATTACAGCTCAGTCCCTTGGAGTCTTTCTCTGCCGACGGTTTTTATTTATAAATATAATATATATATAATTAATATAATTAATTATATATTATATTATATTTATATACATAGTTAACTTGTAATTTTTAGTCCGTTGCGTCGAGCGTTAAGAGTTGACTCTGGTCCCGGTTCCGGATTTTCGAACGTCCTTGCGTACAATTTAATATCTTGTACTTTGCGTTTTGAATCTTGTACTCTTGTAATTTCGAGACGTTTCTTATCAATAATTGGAACCTTTTTGATTGTCTTTTGTACTTTTGAGCTTTTTGGTCGTTTGCGTCTTCAATTCGTCGAATCTATCTTTTGTCTTCACCTTTTATTATTTAAACGAATATCACTTGTAAATAGAACAATTGCAACTAAAAGCTTGTCTTTCTTGAGGAATAATGCTATGAAATATATGTTCGTTTTTAGCATTATCAAGGCACAAGTACTAAAACTAATTCTATGTGGGTTTAAACAAGAAATATACCCTTAGCTTGGTAACATTAAACTACTTGTCTATGTACGGTAGGCGCGAATCCTAAAGATAGATCTATTGGGCCTGACAAACCCCATCCTGACTATGGGATGCTTTAGTACTTCGAGGTTATTTTAAACACACCTGATCTGGTGTACTTCAGAGGGTAAAACATGAACGTTAAGGCTTGTTACCGGGTGCCTACAACTTATAGAATACTTTTATACACTTGCGAGTGTACATATATTTATAAACAGAAATCTTGTGGTCTATTAATATATTGAAATGATTGTTATAATAAACCTATGAACTCACCAACCTTTTGGTTGACACTTTAAAGCATGTTTATTCTCAGGTATTAAAGAAATCTTCCGCTGTGCATTAGCTCATTTTCAGGATATTACTTGGAGTCATTCATGGTATATTTTGAAAGACTTTGCATTCGAGTCATTGAGTTCATCAAGATTATTATTAAACCAATTATAGTTGGATGTATTATGAAATGGTGTGCATGCCGTCAACTTTCGTTGTAAAGAAAGTTTGTCTTTTAAAAACGAATGCAATGTTTGTAAAATGTATCATATAGAGGTCAAATACCTCGCGATGTAATCAACTATTGTGAATTGTTTATAATGTATATGAACGGGTCCTTTCAAGTAAATAGGTAAATACCCGTGTTTTAACAGGAAAGGGATTTAAATACCCATTTAAGACTAGGACCGCCCCTAGTATTCTTTTATTTCCAGTACTTGGTTTTATCCTCCTCTCTTTCTTGCTCCCATCGTTCCCAAACCAACCATAAACCCTAGCTTTTATTTTAAATGAAGATGATGATTATTTACAAGCCTAAATTCGTGATTCTTGCATCTTCAACATCTAGCAACAAGGTTTGTCCTTAATTTTGTGTTAAATCCTTGTTATTTAGGGTTTATGTTAGTTTTATAAAAAGTTGCAATTTTTCTTGAATCATTGACTTTTTGGTGATGAAATTGCTTGATAAATGCAAGATTTATGTTAGATAAATATTAGTGATTGTTTGTGAGCTTGAATTTGATCAAAAATTGTAAGAAACAACATTTTGTGGGTGCACCATTTTAACACCCCGCCAAATTACCATCTGACGGCGCGTTAATCAAGGTCCCACAGTTAACAGTTACGCCCTCTATATGAGACGTTTAAAGCAATCGCATTTAATTTTATTAAAAATTGACTTCAAAACATAAGTCAATAAACTCCAAAATAGAAACACTGTTGTGATCGTAACCATAAGCCAACAATATTTAAACAGTTACAAAAGTTTTAGATGCGAAAGTAATTAATGTTCTTTAAATAATATGCTGACTCCACGGCCAGACCATGCAGCAAACACAGCGGAAGTCTACCTCTTAAGGACCTGAGAATAAAACACGCAAAAACAGGTCAACAAATAATGTTGATGAATCTACAGGTTTAAAGTAATGTAACAGTGTCTGAAAACAGTTATCAGAAAAATAGTTTAATTTCCTAGACCACGAGATTTTACAAGTACAACTCCAAGTTGCGAAACGTTTGCATAATCTATGAGCACCTGAATACTAGCAATGACCCGAGTATAGAATCCACTATACCCGCCTTTACCTCATAAAATGTTATACACTTGTTCGAGTGTCTTAATGTTTAATGTAAATGCACCACAGTTTTTATAGCGAGTGAGGTTGTCAACCTAACAGATCCGTCCATCTAAATTGTGCCTACACCGATGGTATTTAAAGTATTCAAGCTAGAGGCTTTTTGAACAAACTCAATATGCATATATAGTACTCGTGTCAATACAAAAGCATTTGATAATGTAAGTATAACAGCGTGTATTCTCATCCCTGAAAAACATGTAAAAAGTGGGACTGTAGACTCACCTTGAATAAAGCTCGGATTGAAAAGTGGACAAATAACTTGTATGGTTTAGTGCCGAGTAATGCAACCTAAGTATACGTATTCAGGTTGGTCAACATATATGTAGTGACCCGAACTTTTCCATGTTTATATATATTAATTGAGATTGATATTTACATGATTAAATGTTTCCAACATGTTAAGCAATCAAACTTGTTAAGACTTGATTAATTGAAATATGTTTCATATAGACAATTGACCACCCAAGTTGATCGGTAATTCACGAACGTTAAAACTTGTAAAAACTATATGATGACATATATATGGATATATATATATAGTTAACATGATACTATGATAAGAAAACATATCATAAAGTATATTAACAATGAACTACATATGTAAAAACAAGACTACTAACTTAATGATTTTTAAACGAGACATATATGTAACGATTATCGTTGTAAAGACATTTAATGTATATATATCATATTAAGAGATATTCATACATGATAATATCATGATAATATAATAATTTAAAATCTCATTTGATATTATAAACATTGGGTTAACAACATTTAACAAGATCGTTAACCTAAAGGTTTCAAAACAACACTTACATGTAACGACTAACGATGACTTAACGACTCAGTTAAAATGTATATACATGTAGTGTTTTAATATGTATTTATACACTTTTGAAAGACTTCAATACACTTATCAAAATACTTCTACTTAACAAAAATGCTTACAATTACATCCTCGTTCAGTTTCATCAACAATTCTACTCGTATGCACCCGTATTCGTACTCGTACAATACACAGCTTTTAGATGTATGTACTATTGGTATATACACTCCAATGATCAGCTCTTAGCAGCCCATGTGAGTCACCTAACACATGTGGGAACCATCATTTGGCAACTAGCATGAAATATCTCATAAAATTACAAAAATATGAGTAATCATTCATGACTTATTTACATGAAAACAAAATTACATATCCTTTATATCTAATCCATACACCAACGACCAAAAACACCTACAAACACTTTCATTCTTCAATTTTCTTCATCTAATTGATCTCTCTCAAGTTCTATCTTCAAGTTCTAAGTGTTCTTCATAAATTCCAAAAGTTCTAGTTTCATAAAATCAAGAATACTTTCAAGTTTGCTAGCTCACTTCCAATCTTGTAAGGTGATCATCCAACCTCAAGAAATCTTTGTTTCTTACAGTAGGTTATCATTTTAATACAAGGTAATAATCATATTCAAACTTTGGTTCAATTTCTATAACTATAACAATCTTATTTCAAGTGATGATCTTACTTGAACTTGTTTTCGTGTCATGATTCTGCTTCAAGAACTTCGAGCCATCCAAGGATCCATTGAAGCTAGATCCATTTTTCTCTCTTCCAGTAGGTTTATCCAAGGAAATTAAGGTAGTAATGATGTTCATAACATCATTCGATTCATACATATAAAGCTATCTTATTCGAAGGTTTAAACTTGTAATCACTAGAACATAGTTTAGTTAATTCTAAACTTGTTCGCAAACAAAAGTTAATCCTTCTAACTTGACTTTTAAAATCAACTAAACACATGTTCTATATCTATATGATATGCTAACTTAATGATTTAAAACCTGGAAACACGAAAAACACCGTAAAACCGGATTTACGCCGTCGTAGTAACACCGCGGGCTGTTTTGGGTTAGTTAATTAAAAACTATGATAAACTTTGATTTAAAAGTTGTTATTCTGAGAAAATGATTTTTATTATGAACATGAAACTATATCCAAAAATTATGGTTAAACTAAAAGTGGAAGTATGTTTTCTAAAATGGTCATCTAGACGTCGTTCTTTCGACTGAAATGACTACCTTTACAAAAACGACTTGTAACTTATTTTTCCGACTATAAACCTATACTTTTTCTGTTTATATTCATAAAATAGAGTTCAATATGAAACCATAGCAATTTTATTCACTCAAAACGGATTTAAAATGAAGAAGTTATGGGTAAAACAAGATTGGATAATTTTTCTCATTTTAGCTACGTGAAAATTGGTAACAAATCTATTCCAACCATAACTTAATCAACTTGTATTGTATATTATGTAATCTTGAGATACCATAGACACGTATACAATGTTTCGACCTATCATGTCGACACATCTATATATATTTCGGAACAACCATAGACACTCTATATGTGAATGTTGGAGTTAGCTATACAGGGTTGAGGTTGATTCCAAAATATATATAGTTTGAGTTGTGATCAATACTGAGATACGTATACACTGGGTCGTGGATTGATTCAAGATAATATTTATCGATTTATTTCTGTACATCTAACTGTGGACAACTAGTTATAGGTTACTAACGAGGACAGCTGACTTAATAAACTTAAAACATCAAAATATATTAAAAGTGTTGTAAATATATTTTGAACATACTTTAATATATATGTATATATTGTTATAGGTTCGTGAATCAACAGTGGCCAAGTCTTACTTCCCGACGAAGTAAAAATCTGTGAAAGTGAGTTATAGTCCCACTTTTAAAATCTAATATTTTTGGGATGAGAATACATGCAGGTTTTATAAATGATTTACAAAATAGACACAAGTACGTGAAACTACATTCTATGGTTGAATTATCGAAATCGAATATGCCCCTTTTTATTAAGTCTGGTAATCTAAGAATTAGGGAACAGACACCCTAATTGACGCGAATCCTAAAGATAGATCTATTGGGCCTAACAAACCCCATCCAAAGTACCGGATGCTTTAGTACTTCGAAATTTATATCATATCCGAAGGGTGTCCCGGAATGATGGGGATATTCTTATATATGCATCTTGTTATTGTCGGTTACCAGGTGTTCACCATATGAATGATTTTTATCTCTATGTATGGGATGTGTATTGAAATATGAAATCTTGTGGTCTATTGTTACGATTTGATATATATAGGTTAAACCTATAACTCACCAACATTTTTGTTGACGTTTAAAGCATGTTTATTCTCAGGTGAATATTAAGAGCTTCCGCTGTTGCATACTAAAATAAGGACAAGATTTGGAGTCCATGTTTGTATGATATTGTGTAAAAACTGCATTCAAGAAACTGATTTCGATGTAACATATTTGTATTGTAAACCATTATGTAATGGTCGTGTGTAAACATGATATTTTAGATTATCATTATTTGATAATCTACGTAAAGCTTTTTAAACCTTTATTTATGAAATAAAGGTTATGGTTTGTTTTAAAAATGAATGCAGTCTTTGAAAAACGTCTCATATAGAGGTCAAAACCTCGCAACGAAATCAATTAATATGGAACGTTTTTAATCAATAAGAACGGGACATTTCAGTTGGTATCCGAGCGTTGGTCTTAGAGAACCAGAAAATTTGCATTAGTGTGTCTTATCGAGTTTGTTAGGATGCATTAGTGAGTCTGGACTTCGACCGTGTTTTCTATAAAAATGATTGCTTAACATTTTTGTTGGAAACTATATATTTTTAACATATGAATATTATGTGATATATTAATCTCTTAACGTGTTTGATATTATGTAATAGATGTCTATCTCTAGAACAAGTCCCATTGACTCACCTAATAATAATGAAGAGTCAAATGTAAATTGGAATGATTTGTGGACTGATTCACAAGTTCCCGAAGAGGAACCGGAAGAAGAGTCGGAACCGGAAGAAGAATTGGAACCGGAAGAAGAATCGGAACCGGATGAAGAAATAGAACCGGTGGGGGAAATAATAAAACGGTTAAGTAAAAGAAAATCCTCAACCAACCGACCAAAGTTAATTATGGTCAATGGTGTTTCCGCCAAGGAAGCAAAATATTGGGAGGATTACCAATTCTCCGATGAATCGGATTCCGACGAGAATTCCGATGATGTTATAGAAATTACCCCAACTGAATTTAAAAAGGCAAAAAAAAAATAATAAGGGAAAGGGCATAAAAATAGAGAAATCTAATTCCAACCCCGATGAACTTTATATGTATCGTCAACCCCCGAAGTCCTTAAGTTGTAACAATGACCCGGGAACCTCTAAACCACCAGGTTTTTCTAAACCAATGTGGACAACGACGGCTCGTATTAGGGGAACATCATATATCCCTAGAAACTTGGAAAAACGAACCAAAACCGAAGAAGAAGAAACGAGCGAGTCGGAATAAGATAGTTGTATTCGTGTGGTGTAATATATGTAATATAGTGTTCTTATGCTTTATGATATATGTAAAAATTGCTTGTATTAATAAGTATTTTTTTTTATGAATCTAACTCTTGTCTATTTTACAGTTTAAAAACACAAAATGGATAAACAACCCAATATTTTAAGAGACCTACCCGGAGACATGATTGATGAAATCTTGTCTAGAGTCGGCCAGAATTCTTCGGCACAACTATTTAAGGCGAGATCAGTTTGTAAGACATTCGAAGAACGTTCCAAGAATGTCTTGGTTTATAAGAGACTTTCGTTTGAAAGATGGGGAATATCACATTGGGAAACCCATAAGTTACGATGTGTTTACTTTGACGCATATATTGCGGGGAACCCAAATGCTATTTTACGCAACGGGTTAAGAAATTATTTTGACTCAATATATCCGAATATTGGACTTCGTGATTTAGAAAAAGCGGCTAACATGCAACATAAAGAAGCATGTTATGCTTACGGATTAGTAATGTTCGCTTCTCACCAAAGTGAGAACAAGAACATCGGGCTACAACTATTAAACAAAACGTTTCCACAAGTGACGGAGTCGGTAATTGGGGTAAGAAATGAGGTTTTTAGATTATTACGGGACTGTTGGACATTACGTAACCCTCGTCCCTTTGATGACGTTACAACACGCTGTCTTATCAACGGCCATAACGGTTATGTTGCACAAGACCAAGGATGGGAAGTAGTCCTAGTAAAACCAGAATGCATGACTTGTTTCTGGATGTATGAATTACGTGTCTTTATTGCCTTTGCTGAACGACTTGTGTACTAGCTAGAATTGTCTTCACAACTATCTTGTATCAAAGTTATTGTGTGCTATATTTCATGCTTTATGTAAAATAAGCGGTATTGTAAGTTTGTAAAATATTGTATAAAAGTTTGAACGCGAAATATTATTATAATCAGTTTTTCATATAGAATTGTAGTAGTTGAATTGTATATTAGCTACTAAGTATGAACTTAACGGGTAGGTACTACCCGAATTTAAACTTATAAAACGCTAATATGAAGAAAAAGCTTTTATAAATGAGTTCATATTATGCTACGAAATACTATTAACTACTCTTAATATTCTGTATGATTAACTTGTTCCATTTAACTATTTTGAAGGAAATGGCACCGACTACTCGACACACCGTGAATATGAATGAAGAGGAATTCCGTACTTTTCTAGCTTCAAACATAGCCGCAGTACAGGCTGCGCTACATACCAACAATAACCTTGGATCTAGCAGTACAGGAAATCGTGTAGGATGCACCTACAAAGAATTCACTGCCTGCAAACCTTTGGAATTTGATGGAACCGAAGGACCGATCGGATTGAAACGGTGGACCGAGAAGGTTGAATCGGTGTTTGCCATAAGTAAGTGTACTGAAGAGGACAAAGTGAAGTACGCTACGCATACCTTCACAGGTTCTGCGTTAACATGGTGGAATACCTATCTAGAGCAAGTGGGACAAGATGATGCCTACGCACTACCGTGGTCAGCATTCAAGCACTTGATGAACGAGAAGTACCGTCCCAGAACCGAGGTCAATAAGCTCAAGACAGAACTTAGAGGGTTACGAACCCAAGGATTTGATATTACCACGTACGAAAGACGATTCACAGAATTGTGCCTATTGTGTCCGGGAGCATTCGAAGATGAGGAAGAGAAGATCGACGCGTTTGTGAAAGGATTACCGGAAAGAATCCAAGAAGATATAAGTTCACACGAGCCCGCCTCCATACAACAGGCATGTAGAATGGCTCACAAACTAGTGAACCAGATTGAAGAAAGAATTAAAGAACAGACTGCTGAAGAGGCCAATGTGAAGCAAGTCAAAAGAAAGTGGGAGGAAAACGGTGATAAGAATCACCAATACAACAACAACAGCAATTACAACAATAATCGCAACAATTATCCCAACAATCGCAACATCAATCGCAACTACAACAAACGGCCCAACAACAACAACAACAACAACAACAACAACAACAACAACAACAACAACAACAATAATAACCGCAACAACAACAACAATCAGAAGCAGCTATGCCAAAGGTGTGAAAAGAATCACTCGGGGTTCTGCACCAAATTTTGCAACAAGTGTAAAAGAAATGGTCATAGCGCGGAGAAGTGTGAGGTCTACGGACCAGGGGTTAATAGAACGAAAGGAACAAATGGTGTCGGAACGAGTAATGGCGGAGCAAGTAGTGTCGGAGCAAGTTATGCCAATGTAGTTTGTTATAAATGTGGAAAACCAGGCCACATTATTAGAAATTGCCCGAACCAGGAGAACACGAATGGACAAGGCCGTGGAAGAGTTTTCAATATTAATGCGGTAGAGGCACAGGAAGACCCGGAGCTTGTTACGGGTACGTTTCTTATTGACAATAAATCTGCTTACGTTTTATTTGATTCGGGTGCGGATAGAAGCTATATGAGTAGAGATTTTTGTGCTAAATTAAGTTGTCCATTGACGCCTTTGGATAGTAAATTTTTACTCGAATTAGCAAATGGTAAATTAATTTCAGCAGATAATATATGTTGGAATCGAGAAATTAAACTGGTTAGCGAAACATTTAAGATTGATTTGATACCAGTAGAGTTAGGGAGTTTTGATGTGATAATCGGTATGGACTGGTTAAAAGAAGTGAAAGCGGAGATCGTTTGTTACAAAAATGCAATTCGCATTATACGAGAAAAAGGAAAACCCTTAATGGTGTACGGAGAAAAGGGCAACACGAAGCTACATCTTATTAGTAATTTGAAGGCACAAAAACTAATAAGAAAAGGTTGCTATGCTGTTCTAGCACACGTCGAGAAAGTACAAACTGAAGAAACGAGCATCAATGATGTTCCCATTGCAAAAGAATTTCCCGATGTATTTCAGAAAGAATTACCGGGATTACCCCCACATCGATCCGTTGAATTTCAAATAGATCTTGTACCAGGAGCTGCACCAATAGCTCGTGCTCCTTACAGACTCGCACCCAGCGAGATGAAAGAACTGCAAAGCCAATTACAAGAACTTTTAGAGCGTGGTTTCATTCGACCAAGCACATCACCGTGGGGAGCTCCTGTTTTGTTTGTCAAGAAGAAAGATGGTACATTCAGGTTGTGTATCGACTACCGAGAGTTGAACAAACTTACCATCAAGAACCGCTACCCACTACCGAGAATCGACGACTTATTTGATCAACTACAAGGCTCGTCTGTTTATTCAAAGATTGACTTACGTTCCGGGTATCATCAAATGCGGGTGAAAGAAGATGATATTCCAAAGACTGCTTTCAGAACACGTTACGGTCATTACGAGTTTATGGTCATGCCGTTTGGTTTAACTAATGCACCAGCTGTGTTCATGGACCTTATGAACCGAGTGTGTGGACCATACCTTGACAAGTTTGTCATTGTTTTCATTGATGACATACTTATTTACTCAAAGAATGACCAAGAACACGGTGAACATTTAAGAAAGGTGTTAGAAGTATTGAGGAAGGAAGAATTGTACGCTAAGTTTTCAAAGTGTGCATTTTGGTTGGAAGAAGTTCAATTCCTCGGTCACATAGTGAACAAAGAAGGTATTAAGGTGGATCCGGCAAAGATAGAAACTGTTGAAAAGTGGGAAACCCCGAAAACTCCGAAACACATACGCCAGTTTTTAGGACTAGCTGGTTACTACAGAAGGTTCATCCAAGACTTTTCCAGAATAGCAAAACCCTTGACTGCATTAACGCATAAAGGGAAGAAATTTGAATGGAATGATGAACAAGAGAAAGCGTTTCAGTTATTGAAGAAAAAGCTAACTACGGCACCTATATTGTCATTGCCTGAAGGGAATGATGATTTTGTGATTTATTGTGATGCATCAAAGCAAGGTCTCGGTTGTGTATTAATGCAACGAACGAAGGTGATTGCTTATGCGTCTAGACAATTGAAGATTCACGAACAAAATTATACGACGCATGATTTGGAATTAGGCGCGGTTGTTTTTGCATTAAAGACTTGGAGGCACTACTTATATGGGGTCAAAAGTATTATATATACCGACCACAAAAGTCTTCAACACATATTTAATCAGAAACAACTGAATATGAGGCAGCGTAGGTGGATTGAATTATTGAATGATTACGACTTTGAGATTCGTTACCACCCGGGGAAGGCAAATGTGGTAGCCGATGCCTTGAGCAGGAAGGACAGAGAACCCATTCGAGTAAAATCTATGAATATAATGATTCATAATAACATTACTACTCAAATAAAGGAGGCGCAACAAGGAGTTTTAAAAGAGGGAAATTTAAAGGATGAAATACCCAAAGGATCGGAGAAGCATCTTAATATTCGGGAAGACGGAACCCGGTATAGGGCTGAAAGGATTTGGGTACCAAAATTTGGAGATATGAGAGAAATGGTACTTAGAGAAGCTCATAAAACCAGATACTCAATACATCCTGGAACGGGGAAGATGTACAAGGATCTCAAGAAACATTTTTGGTGGCCGGGTATGAAAGCCGATGTTGCTAAATACGTAGGAGAATGTTTGACGTGTTCTAAGGTCAAAGCTGAGCATCAGAAACCATCAGGTCTATTTCAACAACCCGAAATCCCGAAATGGAAATGGGAAAACATTACCATGGATTTCATCACTAAATTGCCAAGGACTGCAAGTGGTTTTGATACTATTTGGGTAATAGTTGATCGTCTCACCAAATCAGCACACTTCTTGCCAATAAGATAAGATGACAAGATGGAGAAGTTAGCACGACTGTATTTGAAGGAAGTCATCTCCAGACATGGAATACCAATCTCTATTATCTCTGATAGGGATGGCAGATTTATTTCAAGATTCTGGCAGACATTACAGCAAGCATTAGGAACTCGTCTAGACATGAGTACTGCCTATCATCCACAAACTGATGGGCAGAGCGAAAGGACGATACAAACGCTTGAAGACATGCTACGAGCATGTGTTATTGATTTCGGAAACAGTTGGGATCGACATCTACCGTTAGCAGAATTTTCCTACAACAACAGCTACCATTCAAGCATTGAGATGGCGCCGTTTGAAGCACTTTATGGTAGAAAGTGCAGGTCTCCGATTTGTTGGAGTGAAGTGGGGGATTGACAGATTACGGGTCCGGAGATTATACAAGAAACTACCAAGAAGATCATCCAAATTCAACAACGGTTGAAAACCGCCCAAAGTCGACAAAAGAGCTACGCTGACATTAAAAGAAAAGATATAGAATTTGAAATTGGAGAGATGGTCATGCTTAAAGTTGCACCTTGGAAAGGCGTTGTTCGATTTGGTAAACGAGGGAAATTAAATCCAAGGTATATTGGACCATTCAAGATTATTGATCGTGTCGGACCAGTAGCTTACCGACTAGAGTTACCTCAACAACTCGCGGCTGTACATAACACTTTCCACGTCTCGAATTTAAAGAAATTTTTTGCTAAAGAAGATCTCACTATTCCGTTAGATGAAATCCAAATCAACGAAAAACTTCAATTCATCGAAGAACCCGTCGAAATAATGGATCGTGAGGTTAAAAGACTTAAGCAAAACAAGATACCAATTGTTAAGGTTCGATGGAATGCTCGTAGAGGACCCGAGTTCACCTGGGAGCGTGAAGATCAGATGAAGAAGAAATACCCGCATCTATTTCCAGAAGATTCGTCAACACCTTCAACAGCTTAAAATTTCGGGACGAAATTTATTTAACGGGTAGATACTGTAGTGACCCGAACTTTTCCATGTTTATATATATTAATTGAGATTGATATTTACATGATTAAATGTTTCCAACATGTTAAGCAATCAAACTTGTTAAGACTTGATTAATTGAAATATGTTTCATATAGACAATTGACCACCCAAGTTGATCGGTAATTCACGAACGTTAAAACTTGTAAAAACTATATGATGACATATATATGGATATATATATATATAGTTAACATGATACTATGATAAGAAAACATATCATAAAGTATATTAACAATGAACTACATATGTAAAAACAAGACTACTAACTTAATGATTTTTAAACGAGACATATATGTAACGATTATCGTTGTAAAGACATTTAATGTATATATATCATATTAAGAGATATTCATACATGATAATATCATGATAATATAATAATTTAAAATCTCATTTGATATTATAAACATTGGGTTAACAACATTTAACAAGATCGTTAACCTAAAGGTTTCAAAACAACACTTACATGTAACGACTAACGATGACTTAACGACTCAGTTAAAATGTATATACATGTAGTGTTTTAATATGTATTTATACACTTTTGAAAGACTTCAATACACTTATCAAAATACTTCTACTTAACAAAAATGCTTACAATTACATCCTCGTTCAGTTTCATCAACAATTCTACTCGTATGCACCCGTATTCGTACTCGTACAATACACAGCTTTTAGATGTATGTACTATTGGTATATACACTCCAATGATCAGCTCTTAGCAGCCCATGTGAGTCACCTTACACATGTGGGAACCATCATTTGGCAACTAGCATGAAATATCTCATAAAATTACAAAAATATGAGTAATCATTCATGACTTATTTACATGAAAACAAAATTACATATCCTTTATATCTAATCCATACACCAACGACCAAAAACACCTACAAACACTTTCATTCTTCAATTTTCTTCATCTAATTGATCTCTCTCAAGTTCTATCTTCAAGTTCTAAGTGTTCTTCATAAATTCCAAAAGTTCTAGTTTCATAAAATCAAGAATACTTTCAAGTTTGCTAGCTCACTTCCAATCTTGTAAGGTGATCATCCAACCTCAAGAAATCTTTGTTTCTTACAGTAGGTTATCATTCTAATACAAGGTAATAATCATATTCAAACTTTGGTTCAATTTCTATAACTATAACAATCTTATTTCAAGTGATGATCTTACTTGAACTTGTTTTCGTGTCATGATTCTGCTTCAAGAACTTCGAGCCATCCAAGGATCCATTGAAGCTAGATCCATTTTTCTCTCTTCCAGTAGGTTTATCCAAGGAAATTAAGGTAGTAATGATGTTCATAACATCATTCGATTCATACATATAAAGCTATCTTATTCGAAGGTTTAAACTTGTAATCACTAGAACATAGTTTAGTTAATTCTAAACTTGTTCGCAAACAAAAGTTAATCCTTCTAACTTGACTTTTAAAATCAACTAAACACATGTTCTATATCTATATGATATGCTAACTTAATGATTTAAAACCTGGAAACACGAAAAACACCGTAAAACCGGATTTACGCCGTCGTAGTAACACCGCGGGCTGTTTTGGGTTAGTTAATTAAAAACTATGATAAACTTTGATTTAAAAGTTGTTATTCTGAGAAAATGATTTTTATTATGAACATGAAACTATATCCAAAAATTATGGTTAAACTAAAAGTGGAAGTATGTTTTCTAAAATGGTCATCTAGACGTCGTTCTTTCGACTGAAATGACTACCTTTACAAAAACGACTTGTAACTTATTTTTCCGACTATAAACCTACACTTTTTCTGTTTAGATTCATAAAATAGAGTTCAATATGAAACCATAGCAATTTGATTCACTCAAAACGGATTTAAAATGAAGAAGTTATGGGTAAAACAAGATTGGATAATTTTTCTCATTTTAGCTACGTGAAAATTGGTAACAAATCTATTCCAACCATAACTTAATCAACTTGTATTGTATATTATGTAATCTTGAGATACCATAGACACGTATACAATGTTTCGACCTATCATGTCGACACATCTATATATATTTCGGAACAACCATAGACACTCTATATGTGAATGTTGGAGTTAGCTATACAGGGTTGAGGTTGATTCCAAAATATATATAGTTTGAGTTGTGATCAATACTGAGATACGTATACACTGGGTCGTGGATTGATTCAAGATAATATTTATCGATTTATTTCTGTACATCTAACTGTGGACAACTAGTTATAGGTTACTAACGAGGACAGCTGACTTAATAAACTTAAAACATCAAAATATATTAAAAGTGTTGTAAATATATTTTGAACATACTTTAATATATATGTATATATTGTTATAGGTTCGTGAATCAACAGTGGCCAAGTCTTACTTCCCGACGAAGTAAAAATCTGTGAAAGTGAGTTATAGTCCCACTTTTAAAATCTAATATTTTTGGGATGAGAATACATGCAGGTTTTATAAATGATTTACAAAATAGACACAAGTACGTGAAACTACATTCTATGGTTGAATTATCGAAATCGAATATGCCCCTTTTTATTAAGTCTGGTAATCTAAGAATTAGGGAACAGACACCCTAATTGACGCGAATCCTAAAGATAGATCTATTGGGCCTAACAAACCCCATCCAAAGTACCGGATGCTTTAGTACTTCGAAATTTATATCATATCCGAAGGGTGTCCCGGAATGATGGGGATATTCTTATATATGCATCTTGTTATTGTCGGTTACCAGGTGTTCACCATATGAATGATTTTTATCTCTATGTATGGGATGTGAATTGAAATATGAAATCTTGTGGTCTATTGTTACGATTTGATATATATAGGTTAAACCTATAACTCACCAACATTTTTGTTGACGTTTAAAGCATGTTTATTCTCAGGTGAATATTAAGAGCTTCCGCTGTTGCATACTAAAATAAGGACAAGATTTGGAGTCCATGTTTGTATGATATTGTGTAAAAACTGCATTCAAGAAACTGATTTCGATGTAACATATTTGTATTGTAAACCATTATGTAATGGTCGTGTGTAAACAGGATATTTTAGATTATCATTATTTGATAATCTACGTAAAGCTTTTTAAACCTTTATTTATGAAATAAAGGTTATGGTTTGTTTTAAAAATGAATGCAGTCTTTGAAAAACGTCTCATATAGAGGTCAAAACCTCGCAACGAAATCAATTAATATGGAACGTTTTTAATCAATAAGAACGGGATATTTCAATATATGTCTTAATCAAATGTGGTTTCATAGTGTAAGTTGTCTTATTGCTCGACTCGACGCTTTTCAAAGTAAAAATCAACATATAGTCAACTAGATCATGCAAGTCAAACAAAGTCAACCAAAGTCAAACCAAAAGTCAATCTTGGTCAAAGTAGTCAACTAAGGTCAACATCAGTAGGTTCATGTCAAATGTTGGTCAACATGTCAAACCTAAGTCAAACAACACGTTTTAGGTCATACATGGTCAATTTCACAATTTCAGTTTATCGTTGTGCACAAAGTTCATGTACATGTAGCAAACTTAGCATATTATCTCATAGTAAAAAATTCATGCAAACATGAAAAACTCCAGATCATAAGTATACTCAAAATCGATTCCAAAAAGTCTGGCCAGGGTCTCATACGATAATTAAAAGTTAGGAATCAGAAGGGATATATTTATGGTTTGCCAAGTCAGTTTTTGACAGCGCACTGATTTCATTTTGGCTATAACCAGAGCTAGGGACATGAAATTGATACAAGACCAGTGGACATGGTTCAAGGACAAGTTAAACTAACACATATCAAAAATCGAGCAATTTTTGTTTAGCCAATTTGTACAGACTAACCGATCTTTACTGATCTATCAGTTTTGGACAGTAACTAGACATGTCAATTTATCAAACTTATAAATCATGGAAATTAACGTTTTCAGATGTTAAAATGCAAATGAAATATGTCAAGGCACATATGAAATAACATAATCCAGAATATCAAAGCCTCAATCAATTTCTAGTCCACTCTAGGTAATTATTTCTAGCATTAAAACAGTTTCGGTACACTTTAACGTATGAATCTTCGTTTAAACATATCGGGAGCATTACAAAAGCTTTTGATGCAATTCTTAAGTCTAAAATGCATGATTTTTCACAAGAATTATAGTAGTGCACTTTTCATTAGCTAATTCAATAAACACATATCTCAGAGAATTCAGATTTAAATTATAAACTAGTCAAAACTTCGATTTAGCATATCTTAAGCATACGGTAACGAAATCAAGTGAAATCAAAGCCTAAAGTTAATAGTTTTTCGAAAGCTAAACATCTAAACATGTTAAATGATCAGATCAAAAGTCAACTCTCATCAGATCCTTGAAATACAATTCATTTTTCATGTAAACAATATCAATTGATCAACTTAACGACTAACAACGAGTAATAACACAATCAATTGAGCACTAGACTTGACTACACTATGTAATTGAATAAAATTAGATTTAATTGAATTGGGATCAGTGTAATTATACCTCAAAACACAATTTATGTATACTAGCACGTAGAGAACGACGATCAGAGCAAGATTGATCAACGAGTAAGAGCAAACAAGCAAGTTTGATGGTTGATTTGTGTGTGTGTTTGAAGTGAAGAAGAAGAGAGGGAGGAGGAATGAGCTGCACTCTTATGGATGTATGATAGAATGAGAGTGTAATAATTGTCTAGACAATTATCTAGTTAGTCATTTAGTGCTTAAAACTAAAAGTCAACAAACATGAGCTTAAAACTAATAGTCAACATGCATGGGCCTAAAACTAATAGTCAACATGCATGGGCTACTCATGAGATCAATGATGATGATGTATGAGGTCATGGCCATGTGGCCTCGGGCTCGGGTCTCGGCTCGTTTTGCGTAAAAGCTTGTACTCGTGGTCCTTTCAAGTGCCGTTTAGTCGTACCGAAGGCCCGGAACGCTAAACCGATTGTTAAAACGCAACCAAACGTTTAATTTATTAAAAACCCAATAAATTAAATATTTAAAAAAAGTTAATAATTAATAAATTAATTATTAAAATAAACCCGAGCGTTTCGTTGCTCGAAAAGCAGTTATCAAAACCGTATCATTTTTATCGTATTTCTTTATCTGAAATGTTTATTCGCATTAATAACAACCCATATTAATTATTGTAACCCTCCAAGGTTCAAGTATGTATTTATTACACATAAACGCATAAAATTCAAGTAATCGTCGTTAAATTAATTAACAGAAAGTTAACGGAAGTGACGGAAAAAGCAGGGTTGTTACATTACCCACCTGTTATTGAAAATTTCGTCCTGAAATTTTAGTGATAGTCTGCTGAAGTAGTTTCCTCGGGAAACAGTTGCGGGTATTTCAGTCTCATCTGATCTTCACGCTCCCACGTGAACTCTGGTCCTCTTCTCGCGTTCCACCGAACTTTAACGATAGGAATTCTGCTTTGCTTCAACTGTTTGACCTCACGGCCCAAGATTTCGACATGATCTTCAATGAAATGAAGTTTGTCGTCGATACGCAGTTCCTCTAATGGAATAATCAAATTCTCGTCAGCTAAACACTTCTTCAAGTTGGATACGTGAAAAACGTCGTGTATACCACCGAGTGCTTGTGGCAGTTCCAACCTGTAAGCTACCGGTCTGACTCTTTCGATTATCTCAAATGGTCCAACATATCTAGGACTTAATTTACCTCGTTTTCCAAACCGTACGACACCCTTCCAAGGTGATACTTTAAGCATAACTTTGTCACCAACTTGGAATTCTATGTCATTCCGTCTAACATCGACGTAACTCTTTTGACGACTCCAAGCCATTCTCAATCGTTCCTGAATCTGTAGAACTTTCTCAGTTGTCTCCTGAATAATCTCAGGACCTGTCAACTGACTATCCCCCAATTCACTCCAACAAACGGGAGATCTATATTTCCTTCCTTACAACGCTTCAAAAGGTGCAGCTTTTATGCTCACATGGTAGCTGTTATTGTATGAGAACTCAGCTAGTGGTAAGTACTTATCCCATCTGTTTCCAAAATCGATGACACATGCTCGCAACATGTCCTCAAAAGTCTGAATAGTTCGTTCGCTTTGGCCATCTGTCTGGGGGTGATATACTGTACTCATATCTAAACGGGTCCCCATTGCTTTCTGTAATGACTGCCAAAACCTTGAAGTGAATCTGCTGTCGCGATCAGATATAATAGATATAGGAACTCCATGCCTAGAGACGACTTCCTTAATGTAAACCTGAGCCAACTTCTCCATTTTATCAGTTTCTCTTATTGGTAAGAAGTGTGCAGACTTAGTGAGACGATCCACGATAACCCAAATAGTATCGTATCCTCTCGCCGTTCTCGGCAGTTTCGTGATGAAGTCCATGGTAATACCTTCCCACTTCCACTGGGGAATCTCTGGTTGAGTTAATAACCCTGATGGCTTCTGATGTTCAGCCTTGACTTTAGCGCAAGTCAAGCACTTTCCGACATAGGTAGCAATATCAGCTTTCAAATTTGGCCACCAATAAAACGCCATCAAATCTTGGTACATTTTATCTGATCCCGGATGAATTGAGTACCTTGACTTGTGTGCTTCTTCCAACACTAGTTCTCTCAATCCACCAAACTTTGGTACCCAGATTCGATTAGCAAAGTACCGTGTTCCGTCCTCATTGATGTCAAATTTCTTATCCATTCCTCTTAGAAATTCAACATCGACATTTTCTTGCTTCATGGCTTCTCGTTGTGCTTCCCGGATCTGTGATGTGAGATTTGTACGGACAACTATATTAAGAGCTTTAACCCTGAGGGGTTTCTCTCGCTCCTTTCTGCTTAAAGCATCCGCCACAACATTCGCTTTGCCCGGATGGTATTGAAGTTCACAGTTATAATCGTTAAGTAGTTCCATCCAAAGTCGTTGTCTCATATTGAGCTGTTTCTGATCGAATATGTGCTGTAAACTCTTATGGTCAGTGAAGATAGTAAATTTGGTTCCATACAGGTAGTGTCTCCACATTTTAAGTGCAAAGACAACAGCTCCTAATTCAAGGTCATGCGTAGTGTAGTTCTGCTCATGAATCTTTAACTGTCGCGATCCATAAGCAATAACCTTATTTCATTGCATGAGCACGCAACCCATTCCTTGACGTGAAGCATCACAATAAACAACAAAATCTTCACTTCCCTCGGGTAGAGACAATATCGGTGCAGTTGTTAACTTCTCCTTCAACAACTGAAATGCAGTTTCTTGCGGCTCTGACCACTCATACTTCTTGCCCTTATGAGTCAACGCTGTTAATGGTCGGGCAATCTTAGAGAATCCCTCGATGAATCTCCTGTAGTAACCAGCTAAACCCAAAAATTGCCGGATCTGAGTTTGCGTCTTTGGAGTTTTCCAATTCTTAACTGACTCAATCTTTGCTGGATCGACTTGTATTCCATTGACCCCTACAACATGGACAAGAAATTGTACCTCTGGTAACCAAAAGTCACACTTAGAGAACTTTGCATACAACTGCTCTTTTCTAAGCATGGTTAATATCGATCGTAGATGCTGTTCATGCTCTTCCTTGTTCTTGGAGTACACCAATATATCATCAATAAACACAATGACGAATTTATCTAGGTATGGCTTACACACACGGTTCATGAGGTCCATGAACACTGCTGGTGCGTTCGTCAAACCAAATGGTATCACTGTAAACTCATAATGTCCATAGCGTGTTCTAAACGCCGTCTTCGGGACATCAGCTTCTTTGACTCTCATTTGGTGATACCCGGATCTTAAATCAATCTTCGAATAACAACTCGATCCTTGTAGTTGATCAAATAAGTCATCAATCCTCGGTAGCGGATACCGATTCTTGATTGTCAACTTGTTCAATTCTCTGTAGTCGATACACAACCTCATCGACCCATCTTTCTTTTTAACAAACAAAACCAGAGCTCCCCAAGTTGAAGAACTCGGTCGGATGAATCCCTTGTCTAACAACTCTTGCAATTGACTAGATAACTCTTGAAGCTCTGGGGGTGCAAGTCTATACGGTGCGCGAGCCACCGGTGCCGCTCCTGGCACTAAATCTATTTGAAACTCAACTTCTCGATGCGGTGGGAGACCAGGTAATTCCTTCGGAAAAACTTCAAGAAATTCCTTAACTATAGGAACGTCTTCGGGTCTCCTTTCATCAGGTACAATTTAGTTTACATTAGCCATAAACGCGATACATCCCTTTCTCACATATCTCTGAACTTTCAAGCAGTTAATGAGATGCAATTGTGAGCCATTATTTTCTCCATAAATCATCATAGGTTCACCGTTAGCAATAGGAATACGAATAGCCTTTAGGTCACAGACCACCTCGGCTTTGTTATCAGCTAACCAGTCCATTCCAACCACAAGGTCAAAACTTCCCAGTTTAATAGGTATTACATCAATGCTAAAAGGCTTACCCTCTAATGTCAAAGTACAACCGCGATAAATCTTATCGGCTCTCATCAAGCTACCATTCCCTAGTTCTATGGAATACACGTTATCTAGGGGAGAAACGGGATTTTTAACATTGTGACAGACATCCTTAGATATAAAACTTCTATCAGCACCAGAGTCAAACAAAACATAAACTGGTTGATCATTGAGTGAAAACCTACCCGTGACTAGTTTCGGATCATCACGAGCTTTCGCAGAATTGATGTTGAATGCCCTGCCTCGAGCATTCCCATTGTTGTTGTTCTTAGGACAGTCTTTCTTGAAATGACCTGGTTGTTCGCAACCAAAACAGTTCTTACCATTACCAGCATTGTTTGCATTGTTTGCAGTGTTGTTGTTGTTGAGGTTAACCTTACAATCTTTCGCCAAATGGCCAAACTTCTTGCACCGGTCACAAATTAGAACAACACAGTTTCCGGTGTGATGCTTGCCACACTTTTGACATTGTGGATTTTTGTCCTTATAACCGGAGTTAGTTCCGGCGACCCCAGTGTCGTTGCGGTAAGTATCTTGCTTCTTGAATGGCTGTTGGTTAAAATTCTTATCTTGACCACCATTCCACTTCCTCTTACCATCATTAGACTTATTCTCATTCACTGTAGTACCCTTCCCTCTCTGGGCAATCTGGTCCAATAACAAACTAGCCATGTCAATAGCTTCTTGCATATTTGCGGGTTTAGAAGTAGTGACCCCGCCTTGAATATTCTCACTTAGACCTTCGATGTACAGTTCAACCTTTCGCTTCTCAGGAGTAACCATTTCAGGACACATTAGCGCCAGCTCAAAGAACCTCTTATTATAGGCGGTGAGATTATTGCCTACTAACTTCAATTCTCGGAACTCGCGTTCCATTTTCTTAATCTCATTTCGTGAACAATACTCCTCTATCATTCTTTGCTTCAAAGTTTCCCAAGGTAGGGCATAAGCTTGATCATGACCCAGGGATTGAGCAAAGTTGTTCCACCAGGTGAGCGCACTGTCCGACAGCGTGCCCGTAGCAAAACCTACCCGGTCATTATCATTACACCCGCTGATGCGCAAAACCGACTCAAGCTTTTCAAACCAATGAGTGAGACCAACTGTGTAGTGACCCGAACTTTTCCATGTTTATATATATTAATTGAGATTGATATTTACATGATTAAATGTTTCCAACATGTTAAGCAATCAAACTTGTTAAGACTTGATTAATTGAAATATGTTTCATATAGACAATTGACCACCCAAGTTGACCGGTGATTCACGAACGTTAAAACTTGTAAAAACTATATGATGACATATATATGGATATATATATATATATATAGTTAACATGATACTATGATAACATATCATTAAGTATATTAACAATGAACTACATATGTAAAAACAAGACTACTAACTTAATGATTTTTAAACGAGACATATATGTAACGATTATCGTTGTAAAGACATTTAATGTATATATATCATATTAAGAGATATTCATACATGATAATATCATGATAATATAATAATTTAAAATCTCATTTGATATTATAAACATTGGGTTAACAACATTTAACAAGATCGTTAACCTAAAGGTTTCAAAACAACACTTACATGTAATGACTAACGATGACTTAACGACTCAGTTAAAATGTATATACATGTAGTGTTTAAATATGTATTTATACACTTTTGAAAGACTTCAATACACTTATCAAAATACTTCTACTTAACAAAAATGCTTACAATTACATCCTCGTTCAGTTTCATCAACAATTCTACTCGTATGCACCCGTATTCGTACTCGTACAATACACAGCTTTTAGATGTATGTACTATTGGTATATACACTCCAATGATTAGCTCTTAGCAGCCCATGTGAGTCACCTAACACATGTGAGAACCATCATTTGGCAACTAGCATGAAATATCTCATAAAATTACAAAAATATGAGTAATCATTCATGACTTATTTACATGAAAACAAAATTACATATCCTTTATATCTAATCCATACACCAACGACCAAAAACACCTACAAACACTTTCATTCTTAAATTTTCTTCATCTAATTGATCTCTCTCAAGTTCTATCTTCAAGTTCTAAGTGTTCTTCATAAATTCCAAAAGTTCTAGTTTCATAAAATCAAGAATACTTTCAAGTTTGCTAGCTCACTTTCAATCTTGTAAGGTGATCATCCAACCTCAAGAAATCTTTGTTTCTTACAGTAGGTTATCATTCTAATACAAGGTAATAATCATATTCAAACTTTGGTTCAATTTCTATAACTATAACAATCTTATTTCAAGTGATGATCTTACTTGAACTTGTTTTCGTGTCATGATTCTGCTTCAAGAACTTCGAGCCATCCAAGGATCCGTTGAAGCTAAATCCATTTTTCTATTTTCCAGTAGGTTTATCCAAGGAACTTAAGGTAGTAATTATATTCATAACATCATTCAATTCATACATATAAAGCTATCTTATTCGAAGGTTTAAACTTGTAATCACTAGAACATAGTTTAGTTAATTCTAAACTTATTCGCAAACAAAAGTTAATCCTTCTAACTTGACTTTTAAAATCAACTAAACACATGTTCTATATCTATATGATATGCTAACTTAATGATTTAAAACCTGGAAACACGAAAAACACCGTAAAACCGGATTTACGCCGTCGTAGTAACACCGCGGGCTGTTTTGGGTTAGTTAATTAAAAACTATGATAAACTTTGATTTAAAAGTTGTTATTCTGAGAAAATGATTTTTATTATGAACATGAAACTATATCCAAAAATTATGGTTAAACTCAAAGTGGATGTATGTTTTCTAAAATGGTCATCTAGACGTCGTTCTTTCGACTGAAATGACTACCTTTATAAAAACGACTTGTAACTTATTTTTTCGACTATAAACCTATACTTTTTCTGTTTAGATTTATAAAATAGAGTTCAATATGAAACCATAGCATTTTGATTCACTCAAAACGGATTTAAAATGAAGAAGTTATGGCTAAAACAAGATTGGATAATTTTTCTCATTTTAGCTACGTGAAAATTGGTAACAAATCTATTCCAACCATAACTTAATCAACTTGTATTGTATATTATGTAATCTTGAGATACCATAGACACGTATACAATGTTTCAACCTATCATTTCGACACATCTATATATATTTCGGAACAACCATAGACACTCTATATGTGAATGTTGGAGTTAGCTATACAGGGTTGAGGTTGATTCCAAAATATATATAGTTTGAGTTGTGATCAATACTGAGATACGTATACACTGGGTCGTGGATTGATTCAAGATAATATTTATCGATTTATTTCTGTACGTCTAACTGTGGACAACTAGTTGTAGGTTACTAACAAGGACAGCTGACTTAATAAACTTAAAACATCAAAATATATTAAAAGTGTTATAAATATATTTTGAACATACTTTGATATATATGTATATATTGTTATAGGTTCGTGAATCAACCAGTGGCCAAGTCTTACTTCCCGAAGAAGTAAAAATCTGTGAAAGTGAGTTATAGTCCCACTTTTAAAATCTAATATTTTTGGGATGAGAATACATGCAGGTTTTATAAATGATTTACAAAATAGATACAAGTACGTGAAACTACATTCTATGGTTGAATTATCGAAATTGAATATGCCCCTTTTTATTAAGTCTGGTAATCTAAGAATTAGGGAACAGACACCCTAATTGATGCGAATCCTAAAGATAGATCTATTGGGCCTAACAAACCCCATCCAAAGTACCGGATGCTTTAGTACTTCGAAATTTATATCATATCCGAAGGGTGTCCCGGAATGGTGGGGATATTCTTATATATGCATCTTGTTAATGTCGGTTACCAGGTGTTCACCATATGAATGATTTTTATCTCTATGTATGGGATGTGTATTAAAATATGAAATCTTGTGGTCTATTATTATGATTTGATATATATAGGTTAAACCTATAACTCACCAACATTTTTGTTGACGCTTTAAGCATGTTTATTCTCAGGTGATTATTAAGAGCTTCCGCTGTCGCATACTTAAATAAGGACGAGATTTGGAGTTCATGCTTGTATGATATTGTGTAAAAACTGCATTCAAGAAACTTATTTTGTTGTAACATATTTGTATTGTAAACCATTATGTAATGGTCGTGTGTAAACAGGATATTTTAGATTATCATTATTTGATAATCTACGTAAAGCTTTTTAAAACCTTTATCTATGAAATAAAGGTTATGGTTTGTTTTAAAAATGAATGCAGTCTTTGAAAAACGTCTCATATAGAGGTAAAAACCTCGCAACGAAATCAATTAATATGGAACGTTTTTAATCAATAAGAACGGGACATTTCAGTTGGTATCCGAGCGTTGGTCTTAGAGAACCAGAATTTTGCATTAGTGTGTCTTATCGAGTTTGTTAGGATGCATTAGTGAGTCTGGACTTCGACCGTGTTTACTTGAAAAATGATTGCTTAACAAATTTTGTTGGAAACTATATATTTTTAACATGTGAATATTATGTGATATATTAATCTCTTAACGCATTTGATGTTATGTGATAGATGTCTACCTCTAGAACAAGTCCCATTGACTCACCTAATAATAATGAAGAGTCAAATGTAAATTGGAATGATTCGTGGACTGATTCACAAGTTCCCGAAGAGGAACCGGAAGAAGAGTCGGAACCGGAAGAAGAGTCAGAACCGGAAGAGGAGGAACCGGATGAAGAAATAGAACCGGTGGGGGAAATAATAAAACGGTTAAGTAAAAGAAAATCCTCAACCAACCGACCAAGGTTAATTATGGTCAATGGTGTTTCCGCCAAGGAAGCAAAATATTGGGAGGATTGCCAATTCTCCGATGAATCGGATTCCGACGAGAATTCCGATGATGTTATAGAAATTACCCCAACTGAATTTAAAAAGGCAAAAGAAAATAATAAGGGAAAGGGCATAAAAATAGAGAAATCTAATTCCAACCCCGATGAACTTTATATGTATCGTCAACCCCCGAAGTCCTTAAGTTGTTACAATGACCCAGGAACCTCTAAACCACCAGGTTTTTCTAAACCAATGTGGAAAATTACGGATCGTATTAGGGGAACATCATATATCCCTAGAAACTTGGCAAAACGAACCAAAACCGAAGAAGAAGAAACAAGCGAGTCGGAATAAGATAGTTGTATTCGTGTGGTGTAATATATGTAATATAGTGTGTTTATGCTTTATGATATATGTAAAAATTGCTTGTATTAATAATTATTTTTTTATTAATAAGTATTTTTTTTCTGAATCTAACTCTTGTCTATTTTACAGTATAAAAACACAAAATGGATAGACAACCCAATATTTTAAGAGACCTACCCGGAGACATGATTGATGAAATCTTGTCTAGAGTCGGTCAGAATTCTTCGGCACAACTATTTAAGGCGAGATCAGTTTGTAAGACATTCGAAGAACGTTCCAAGATTGCCTTGGTTTATAAAAGGCTTTCGTTCGAAAGATGGGGGATATCACATTGGGAAATCTATAAGTTACGATGTGTTTACTTTGACGCATATATTGCGGGGAACCCAAATGCTATTTTACACAATGGGTTAAGAAATTATTTTGACTCAATATATCCGAATATTGGACTTCGTGATTTAGAAAAAGTGGCTAACATGCAACATAAAGAAGCATGTTATGCTTACGTATTAGTAATGTTCGCTTCTCACCAAAGTGAGAACAAGAACATCGGTCTACAACTATTAAACAAAACGTTTCCACAAGTGACGGAGTCGGTAATTGGGGTAAGAAATGAGGTTTTTAGATTGTTACGGGACTGTTGGACATTACGTAACCCTCGTCCCTTTGACGACGTTACAACACGCTGTCTTATCAACGGCCATAACGGTTATGTTCCACAAGACCAAGGATGGGAAGTAATCCTAGTAAAACCAGAATGCATGACTTGTTTCTGGACGTATGAATTACGTGTCTTTATTGCCTTTGCTGAACGACTTGTGTACTAGCTAGAATTATCTTCACAACCATCTTGTATCAAATTTATTGTGTACTATATTTCATGCTATATGTAAAATAAGCGGTATTGTAAGTTTGTAAAATATTGTGTAAAAGTTTGAACGCGAAATATTATTATAATCAGTTTTTCATATAGAATTGTAGTAGTTGAATTGTATATTAGCTACTAAGTATGAACTTAACGGGTAGGTACTACCCGAATTTAAACTTATAAAACGCTAATATGAAGAAAAAGCTTTTATAAATGAGTTCATATTATGCTACGAAATACTATTAACTACTCTTAATATTCTGTATGATTAACTTGTTCCATTTGACTATTTTGAAGGAAATGGCACCGACTACTCGACACACCGTGAATATGAATGAAGAGGAATTCCGTACTTTTCTAGCTTCAAACATAGCCGCAGTACAGGCTACGCTACATACCAACAATAACCTTGGATCTAGCTGTACAGGAAATCGTGTAGGATGCACCTACAAAGAATTCACTGCCTGCAAACCTTTGGAATTTGATGGAACTGAAGGACCGATCGGATTGAAACGGTGGACCGAGAAGGTCGAATCGGTGTTTGCCATAAGTAAGTGTACTGAAGAGGACAAAGTGAAGTATGCTACGCATACCTTCACAGGTTCTGCGTTAACATGGTGGAATACCTATCTAGAGCAAGTGGGACAAGACGATGCGTACGCACTACCGTGGTCAGCATTCAAGCACTTGATGAACGAGAAGTACCGTCCCAGAACCGAGGTCAATAAGCTCAAGACAGAACTTAGAGGGTTACGAACCCAAGGATTTGATATTACCACATACGAAAGACGATTCACAGAATTGTGCCTATTGTGTCCGGGAGCATTCGAAGATGAGGAAGAGAAGATTGACGCGTTTGTGAAAGGATTACCGGAAAGAATCCAAGAAGATATAAGTTCACACGAGCCCGCCTCCATACAACAGGCATGTAGAATGGCTCACAAACTAGTGAACCAGATTGAAGAAAGAATTAAAGAACAGACTGCTGAAGAGGCCAATGTGAAGCAAGTCAAAAGAAAGTGGGAGGAAAACGGTGATAAGAATCACCAATACAACAACAACAGCAATTACAACAATAATTGCAACAATTATCCCAACAATTGCAACATCAATCGCAACTACAACAAACGGCCCAACAACAACAACAACAACAACAACAACAACAACAACAACAACAACAACAACAACAACAACAACAACAACAACTACAACAATCATCCCAACAACAATAATAACCGCAACAACAACAACAATCGGAAGCAGCTATGCCAAAGGTGTGAAAAGTATTACTCGGGGTTCTGCACCAAATTTTGCAACAAGTGTAAAAGAAATGGTCATAGCGCGACGAAGTGTGAGGTCTACGGACCAGGGTTTAATAGAACGAAAGGAACAAATGGTGTCGGAACGAGTAATGGCGGAGCAAGTAGTGTCGGAGCAAGTTATGCCAATGTAGTTTGTTATAAATGTGGAAAACCGGGCTACATTATTAGAAATTGCCCGAACCAGGAGAACACGAATGGACAAGGCCGCGGAAGAGTTTTCAATATTAATGCGGCAGAGGCACAGGAAGACCCGGAGCTTGTTACGGGTACATTTCTTATTGACAATAAATCTGCTTACGTTTTATTTGATTCGGGTGCGGATAGAAGCTATATGAGTAGAGATTTTTGTGCTAAATTAAGTTGTCCATTGACGCCTTTGGATAGTAAATTTTTACTCGAATTAGCAAATGGTAAATTAATTTCAGCAGATAATATATGTCGGAATCGAGAAATTAAACTGGTTAGCGAAACATTTAAGATTGATTTGATACCAGTAGAGTTAGGGAGTTTTGATGTGATAATCGGTATGGACTGGTTGAAAGAAGTGAAAGCAGAGATCGTTTGTTACGAAAATGCAAATCGCATTATACGAGAAAAAGGAAAACCCTTAATGGTGTACGGAGAAAAGGGCAACACGAAGCTACATCTTATTAGTAATTTGAAGGCACAAAAACTAATAAGAAAAGGTTGCTATGCTGTTCTAGCACACGTCGAGAAAGTACAAACTGAAGAAAAGAGCATCAATGATGTTCCCATTGCAAAAGAATTTCCCGATGTATTTCCGAAAGAATTACCGGGATTACCCCCACATCGATCCGTTGAATTTCAAATAGATCTTGTACCAGGAGCTGCACCAATAGCTCGTGCTCCTTACAGACTCACACCCAGCGAGATGAAAGAACTGCAAAGCCAATTACAAGAACTTTTAGAGCGTGGTTTCATTCAACCAAGCACATCACCGTGGGGAGCTCCTGTTTTGTTTGTCAAGAAGAAAGATGGTACATTCAGGTTGTGTATCGACTACCGAGAGTTAAACAAACTTACCATCAAGAACCGCTACCCACTACCGAGAATCGACGACTTATTTGATCAACTACAAGGCTCGTCTGTTTATTCAAAGATTGACTTACGTTCCGGGTATCATCAAATGCGGGTGAAAGAAGATGATATTCCAAAGACTGCTTTCAGAACACGTTACGGTCATTACGAGTTTATGGTCATGCCGTTTGGTTTAACTAATGCACCAGCTGTGTTCATGGACCTTATGAACTGAGTGTGTGGACCATACCTTGACAAGTTTGTCATTGTTTTCATTGATGACATACTTATTTACTCAAAGAATGACCAAGAACACGGTGAACATTTGAGAAAGGTGTTAGAAGTATTGAGGAAGGAAGAATTGTACGCTAAGTTTTTAAAGTGTGCATTTTGGTTGGAAGAAGTTCAATTCCTCGGTCACATAGTGAACAAAGAAGGTATTAAGGTGGATCCGGCAAAGATAGAAACTGTTGAAAAGTGGGAAACCCCGAAAACTCTGAAACACATACGCCAGTTTTTAGGACTAGCTGGTTACTACAGAAGGTTCATCCAAGACTTTTCCAGAATAGCAAAACCCTTGACTGCATTAACGCATAAAGGGAAGAAATTTGAATGGAATGATGAACAAGAGAAAGCATTTCAGTTATTGAAGAAAAAGCTAACTACGGCACCTATATTGTCATTGCCTGAAGGGAATGATGATTTTGTGATTTATTGTGACGCATCAAAGCAAGGTCTCGGTTGTGTATTAATGCAATGAACGAAGGTGATTGCTTATGCATCTAGACAATTGAAGATTCACGAACAAAATTATACGACGCATGATTTGGAATTAGGCGCGGTTGTTTTTGCATTAAAGACTTGGAGGCACTACTTATATGGGGTCAAAAGTATTATATATACCAACCACAAAAGTCTTCAACACATATTTAATCAGAAACAACTGAATATGAGGCAGCGTAGGTGGATTGAATTATTGAATGATTACGACTTTGAGATTCGTTACCACCCGGGGAAGGCAAATGTGGTAGCCGATGCCTTGAGCAGGAAGGACAGAGAACCCATTCGAGTAAAATCTATGAATATAATGATTCATAATAACCTTACTACTCAAATAAAGGAGGCGCAACAAGGAGTTTTAAAAAAGGGAAATTTAAAGGATGAAATACCCAAAGGATCGGAGAAGCATCTTAATATTCGGGAAGACGGAACCCGGTATAGGGCTGAAAGGATTTGGGTACCAAAATTTGGAGATATGAGAGAAATGGTACTTAGAGAAGCTCATAAAACCAGATACTCAATACATCTTGGAACGGGGAAGATGTACAAGGATCTCAAGAAACATTTTTGGTGGCCAGGTATGAAAGCCAATGTTGCTAAATACGTAGGAGAATGTTTGACGTGTTCTAAGGTCAAAGCTGAGCATCAGAAACCATCAGGTCTACTTCAACAACCCGAAATCCCTGAATGGAAATGGGAAAACATTACCATGGATTTCATCACTAAATTGCCAAGGACTGCAAGTGGTTTTGATACTATTTGGGTAATAGTTGATCGTCTCACCAAATCAGCACACTTCCTGCCAATAAGAGAAGATGACAAGATGGAGAAGTTAGCACGACTGTATTTGAAGGAAGTCGTCTCCAGACATGGAATACCAATCTCTATTATCTCTGATAGGGATGGCAGATTTATTTCAAGATTCTGGCAGACATTACAGCAAGCATTAGGAACTCGTCTAGACATGAGTACTGCCTATCATCCACAAACTGATGGGCAGAGCGAAAGGATGATACAAACGCTTGAAGACATGCTACGAGCATGTGTTATTGATTTCGGAAACAGTTGGGATCGACATCTACCGTTAGCAGAATTTTCCTACAACAACAGCTACCATTCAAGCATTGAGATGGCGCCGTTTGAAGCACTTTATGGTAGAAAGTGCAGGTCTCCGATTTGTTGGAGTGAAGTGGGGGATAGACAGATTACGGGTCCGGAGATTATACAAGAAACTACCGAGAAGATCATACAAATTCAACAACGGTTGAAAACCGCCCAAAGTCGACAAAAGAGCTACGCTGACATTAAAAGAAAAGATATAGAATTTGAAATTGGAGAGATGGTCATGCTTAAAGTTGCACCTTGGAAAGGCGTTGTTCGATTTGGTAAACGAGGGAAATTAAATCCAAGGTATATTGGACCATTCAAGATTATTGATCGTGTCGGACCAGTAGCTTACCGACTTGAGTTACCTCAACAACTCGCGGCTGTACATAACACTTTCCACGTCTCGAATTTGAAGAAATTTTTTGCTAAAGAAGATCTCACTATTCCGTTAGATGAAATCCAAATCAACGAAAAACTCCAATTCATCGAAGAACCCGTCGAAATAATGGATCGCGAGGTTAAAAGACTTAAGCAAAACAAGATACCAATTGTTAAGGTTCAATGGAATGCTCGTAGAGGACCTGAGTTCACCTGGGAGCGTGAAGATCAGATGAAGAAGAAATACCCGCATCTATTTCCAGAAGATTCGTCAACACCTTCAACAGCTTAAAATTTCGGGACGAAATTTATTTAACGGGTAGGTACTGTAGTGACCCGAACTTTTCCATGTTTATATATATTAATTGAGATTGATATTTACATGATTAAATGTTTCCAACATGTTAAGCAATCAAACTTGTTAAGACTTGATTAATTGAAATATGTTTCATATAGACAATTGACCACCCAAGTTGACCGGTGATTCACGAACGTTAAAACTTGTAAAAACTATATGATGACATATATATGGATATATATATAGTTAACATGATACTATGATAAGTAAACATATCATTAAGTATATTAACAATGAACTACATATGTAAAAACAAGACTACTAACTTAATGATTTTTAAACGAGACATATATGTAACGATTATCGTTGTAAAGACATTTAATGTATATATATCATATTAAGAGATATTCGTACATGATAATATCATGATAATATAATAATTTAAAATCTCATTTGATATTATAAACATTGGGTTAACAACATTTAACAAGATCGTTAACCTAAAGGTTTCAAAACAACACTTACATGTAACGACTAACGATGACTTAACGACTCAGTTAAAATGTATATACATGTAGTGTTTTAATATGTATTTATACACTTTTGAAAGACTTCAATACACTTATAAAAATACTTCTACTTAACAAAAATGCTTACAATTACATCCTCGTTCAATTTCATCAACAATTCTACTCGTATGCACCCGTATTCGTACTCGTACAATACACAGCTTTTAGATGTATGTACTATTGGTATATACACTCCAATGATCAGCTCTTAGCAGCCCATGTGAGTCACCTAACACATGTGAGAACCATCATTTGGCAACTAGCATGAAATATCTCATAAAATTACAAAAATATGAGTAATCATTCATGACTTATTTACATGAAAACAAAATTACATATCCTTTATATCTAATCCATACACCAACGACCAAAAACACCTACAAACACTTTCATTCTTCAATTTTATTCATCTAATTGATCTCTCTCAAGTTCTATCTTCAAGTTCTAAGTGTTCTTCATAAATTCCAAAAGTTCTAGTTTCATAAAATCAAGAATACTTTCAAGTTTGCTAGCTCACTTCCAATCTTGTAAGGTGATCATCCAACCTCAAGAAATCTTTGTTTATTACAGTAGGTTATCATTCTAATACAAGGTAATAATCATATTCAAACTTTGGTTCAATTTCTATAACTATAACAATCTTATTTCAAGTGATGATCTTACTTGAACTTGTTTTCGTGTCATGATTCTGCTTCAAGAACTTCGAGCCATCCAAGGATCCGTTGAAGCTAAATCCATTTTTCTATTTTCCAGTAGGTTTATCCAAGGAACTTAAGGTAGTAATGATGTTCATAACATCATTCGATTCATACATATAAAGCTATCTTATTCGAAGGTTTAAACTTGTAATCACTAGAACATAGTTTAGTTAATTCTAAACTTGTTCGCAAACAAAAGTTAATCCTTCTAACTTGACTTTTAAAATCAACTAAACACATGTTCTATATCTATATGATATGCTAACTTAATGATTTAAAACCTGGAAACACGAAAAACACCGTAAAACCGGATTTACGCCGTCGTAGTAACACCGCGGGCTGTTTTGGGTTAGTTAATTAAAAACTATGATAAACTTTGATTTAAAAGTTGTTATTCTGAGAAAATGATTTTTATTATGAACATGAAACTATATCCAAAAATTATTGTTAAACTCAAAGTGGAAGTATGTTTTCTAAAATGGTCATCTAGACGTCGTTCTTTCGACTGAAATGACTACCTTTACAAAAATGACTTGTAACTTATTTTTCCGACTATAAACCTATACTTTTTCTGTTTAGATTCAAAAAATAGAGTTCAATATGAAACTATAGCAATTTGATTCACTCAAAACGGATTTAAAATGAAGAAGTTATGGCTAAAACAAGATTGGATAATTTTTCTCATTTTAGCTACGTGAAAATTGGTAACAAATCTATTCCAACCATAACTTAATCAACTTGTATTGTATATTATGTAATCTTGAGATACCATAGACACGTATATAATGTTTCGACCTATCATTTTGACACATCTATATATATTTCGGAACAACCATAGACACTCTATATGTGAATGTTGGAGTTAGCTATACAGGGTTGAGGTTGATTCCAAAATATATATAGTTTGAGTTGTGATCAATACTGAGATACGTATACACTGGGTCGTGGATTGATTCAAGATAATATTTATTGATTTATTTCTGTACGTCTAACTGTGGACAACTAGTTGTAGGTTACTAACGAGGACAGCTGACTTAATAAACTTAAAACATCAAAATATATTAAAAGTGTTGTAAATATATTTTGAACATACTTTGATATATATGTGTATATATTGTTATAGGTTCGTGAATCAACCAGTGGCCAAGTCTTACTTCCCGAAGAAGTAAAAATCTGTGAAAGTGATTTATAGTCCCACTTTTAAAATCTAATATTTTTGGGATGAGAATACATGCAGGTTTTATAAATGATTTACAAAATAGACACAAGTACGTGAAACTACATTCTATGGTTGAATTATCGAAATTGAATATGCCCTTTTTTATTAAGTCTGGTAATCTAAGAATTAGGGAACAGACACCCTAATTGACGCGAATCCTAAAGATAGATCTGTTGGGCCTAACAAACCCCATCCAAAGTACCGGATGCTTTAGTACTTCGAAATTTATATCATATTCGAAGGGTGTCCCGAAATGGTGGGGATATTCTTATATATGCATCTTGTTAATGTCGGTTACCAGGTGTTCACCATATGAATGATTTTTATCTCTATGTATGGGATGTGTATTGAAATATGAAATCTTGTGGTCTATTATTATGATTTGATATATATAGGTTAAACCTATAACTCACCAACATTTTTGTTGACGTTTTAAGCATGTTTATTCTCAGGTGATTATTAAGAGCTTCCGCTGTTGCATACTTAAATAATGACGAGATTTGGAGTCCATGCTTGTATGATATTGTGTAAAAACTGCATTCAAGAAACTTATTTTGTTGTAACATATTTGTATTGTAAACCATTATGTAATGGTCGTGTGTAAACAGGATATTTTAGATTATCATTATTTGATAATCTACGTAAAGCTTTTTAAAACCTTTATCTATGAAATAAAGGTTATGGTTTGTTTTAAAAATGAATGCAGTCTTTGAAAAACGTCTCATATAGAGGTCAAAACCTCGCAACGAAATCAATTAATATGGAACGTTTTTAATCAATAAGAACGGTACATTTCAAACTGGTCCCTCAGTTCCGTTAAAAGGATGCGGGTTGCAACTAGTGAATGTCTTGTAAGAACATCCATTACGGCCTTGAGTGCCATTCCCATTGGTGTTGCTAGAACCACCGCAATCATTGCTGTTGCGGCCGTTGTTGAATTCTCTCAGTAGTTCAGCTCTCTCGGCCGCAATACCTTCAGCGACCAATCTCCTGATCTGTGCAGCGGTTGATTCCTTCGGAGGCATCTTCAACATAGAAAACACACTAAGTCAGTGTCAAAACAACGCTATATGAAAATATACTAGCAACGGGTGTTGAAGACTAGTAAATAATAATAGTACGAAAAAATTCGTAAGTAGTGAGAAGTAGTGTAAGTAGTATTAGTAGTGGTAGTAGTGATAGTAGTGATTGTAGTGATAGTAGTGACACTAGTGGTAATAGTAGTGGCACTAGTGTTATGTAGTGATAGCAATGGTAGTAGCACTAAGTAGTAACAATGAAATCATGGCAGTATCACAAAACACAAGTATTATAATCATACAATGTTACTAAATACAGAATATTACCGCATGCAATAAAAGATAATAATCGTTAATAGCATAATCCACCATTATTATTATTACAATCCAAAAAGTAATAAACCAAATCCCAAAAGTAATAAAACCAAACAATAATCATAATGTGCTAGTAGCCCGGTTTAAACACCCAGTAAGTCTTATGTAATCAAATAAAGAAAGGATGGTGGATGAAAAAGAAAAGAAAGCTCATGGTCGGATGACCCTTCACTTCCTCTTTTGTCGGGTACGGGAGGCAGGTCCATCATTCCTCGGCCGATCACGTTCTGCCTCCAACGCAGCAACCCTGGCAGTCAAGGCTGTTATCAATCGCTCCATGTCGAAGAACCTTGCTTCGGTCTCGTACATATAAGTGTGTATGGACGTAACCCTTGAGTCCAACCTGTCGAGATCATCAGGATGGGGGTATGTCCTCGCAACATCACTCAAAGCATTAACACGATCAATTACATTCCTGTTTCGATTAGTATGAATCAGATCCAACTCATAAAGATTAACGGGATAGTTAGGCATCTGGTGTGGAGCAGGTGCTGGTGCATGAGCAGGTGCATTGGCATCAACCACACTTGAATTGCTGCTATTTCTGGAATTCTGTGACATCTATCTCACAAGACAAGAACACATATAAAGTAGGTTAGCCAAATAAATAACGTTAGTTATAAAGTACTCATGTAATGACTAAGTCCCGGTCGTAGTCTAGACTCACTAAAGTGTCCTAATGACCAAATCAGACACACTAATACAAGTCCTAGTTTCCCTACGAACCGTTAGCTCTGATACCATCTTTAACACCCCGCCAAATTACCATCTGACGACGTGTTAATCAAGGTCCCACAGTTAACAGTTATGCCCTCTATATGAGATGTTTAAAGCAATCGCATTTAATTTTATTAAAAATTGACTTCAAAACATAAGTCAATAAACTCCTAAATAGAAACACTGTTGTGATCGTAACCACAAGCCAACAATATTTAAAGAGTTACAAAAGTTTTAGATGCGAAAGTAATTAATGTTCTTTAAATAATATACTGACTCCACGACCAGACCATGCAGCAAACACAGCGGAAGTCTACCTCTTAAGGACCTGAGAATAAAACACGCAAAAACAGGTCAACAAATAATGTTGGTGAATCTACAGGTTTAAATTAATGTAACAGTGTCTAAAAACAGTTATCAGTAAAATAGTTTAATTTCCTTGACCACTAGATTTTACAAGTACAACTCCAAGTTGCGAAACGTTTGCATAATCTATGAGCACCTGAATACTAGCAATGACCCGAGTATAGAATCCACTATACCTGCCTTTACCTCATAAAATGTTATACACTTGTTCGAGTGTCTTAATGTTCAAAGTAAATGCACCACAGTTTTTATAGTGGGTGAGGTTGTCAACCTAACAGATCCGTCCATCTAAATTGTGCCTACACCGATGGTATTTAAAGTATTCAAGCTAGAGGCTTTTTGAACAAACTCAATATGCATATATAGTACTCGTGTCAATACAAAAGCATTTGATAATGTAAGTATAACAGCGTGTATTCTCATCCCTGAAAAACATGTAAAAAGCGGGACTGTAGACTCACCTTGAATAAAGCTCGGATTGAAAAGTGGACAAATAACTTGTATGGTTTAGTGCCGAGTAATGCAACCTAAGTATACGTATTCAGGTTGGTCAACATATATGTCTTAATCAAATGTGGTTTCATAGTATAAGTTGTCTTATTGCTCGACTCGACGCTTTTCAAAGTAAAAGTCAACATATAGTCAACTAGATCATGCAAGTCAAACAAAGTCAACCAAAGTCAAACCAAAAGTCAAACTTGGTCAAAGTAGTCAACTAAGGTCAACATCAGTAGGTTCATGTCAAATGTTGGTCAACATGTCAAACCTAAGTCAAACAACACGTTTTAGGTCATACATGGTCAATTTCACAATTTCAGTTTATCGTTGTGCACAAAGTTCATGTACATGTAGCAAACTTAGCATATTATCTCATAGTACAAAATTCATGCAAACATGGAAAACTCCAGATCATAAGTATACTCAAAATCGATTCCAAAAAGTCTGGCCAGGGTCTCATACGATAATTAAAAGTCATGAATCAGAAGGGATATATTTATGGTTTGCCAAGTCAGTTTCTGACAGCGCACTGATTTCATTTTGGCTATAACCAGAGCTAGGGACATGAAATTGATACAAGACCAGTGGCCATGGTTCAAGGACAAGTTAAACTAACACATATCAAAAATCGAACAATTTTTGTTTAGCCAATTTGTACAAACTAACCAATCTTTACTGATCTATCAGTTTTGGATAGTAACTAGATATGTCAACTTATCAAACTTATAACTCATGGAAATTAACGTTTTTAGATGTTAACATGCAAATGAAATATGTCAAGGAACATATGAAATAACATAATCCAGAATATCAAAGCCTCAATCAATTTCTAGTCCACTCTAGGTAATTATTTCTTGCATTAAAACAGTTTCGGTACACTTTAACGTATGAATCTTCGTTTAAACATATCGGAGCATTACAAAAGCTTTTGATGCAATTCTTAAGTCTAAAATGCATGATTTTTCACAAGAATTACAGTAGTGCACTTTTCATTAGCTAATTCAATAAACACATATCTCAGAGAATTCGGATTTCAATTATAAACTAGTCAAAACTTCGATTTAGCATATCTTAAGCATACGGTAACGAAATCAAGTGAAATCAAAGCCTAAAGTTAATAGTTTTTCGAAAGCTAAACATCTAAACATGTTAAATGATCAGATCAAAAGTCAAATCTCATCAGATCCTTGAAATACAATTCATTTTTCATGTAAACAATATCAATTGATCAAATTAACGACTAACAACGAGTAATAACACAATCAATTGAGCACTAGACTTGACTACACTATGTAATTGAATAAAATTAGATTTAATTGAATTGGGATCAGTGTAATTATACCACAAAACACAATTTATGTATACTAGCGCGTAGAGAACGACGATCGGAGCAAGATTGATCAACGAGTAAGAGCAAACAAGCAAGTTTGATGGTTGATTTGTGTGTGTGTGTTTGAAGTGAAGAAGAAGAGAGGGAGAAGGAATGATCTGCACTCTTGTGGATGTATGATAGAATGAGAGTGTAATAATTGTCTAGACAATTATCTAGTTAGTCATTTAGTGCTTAAAACTAAAAGTCAACAAACATGAGCTTAAAACTAATAGTCAACATGCATGGGCATAAAACTAATAGTCAACATGCATGGGCTACTCATGAGATCAATGATGATGATGTATGAGGTCATGGCCATGTGGCCTCGGGCTCGGTTCTCGGCTCGTTTTGCGTAAAAGCTTGTACTCGTGGTCCGTTTCAAGTGCCGTTTAGTCGTACCGAAGGCCCGGAACGCTAAAACGATCGTTAAAACGCAATCAAACGTTTAATTTATTAAAAACCCAATAAATTAAATATTTAAAAAAAGTTAATAATTAATAAATTAATTATTAAAATAAACCCGAGCGTTTCGTTGCTCGAAAAGCAGTTATCAAAACCGTATCGTTTTTATCGTATTTCTTTATCTGAAATGTTTATTCGCATTAATATCAACCCATATTAATTATTGTAACCCTCCAAGGATCAAGTATGTATTTATTACACATAAACGCATAAAATTCAAGTAATCGTCGTTAAATTAATTAACAGAAAGTTAACGGAAGTGACGGAAAAAGCAGGGTTGTTACAACCATGGTGAAGACAGCAACTATGCTGCTATTACTGTTTCTGTTCCGGCGGCTGACCGTCGCTGCCGGCTGCAGCTGGCGGCCAGCGGTGGTGGTTGGCGGCCGGTGGTGGTGGTTTTCATTTTTTGGTACACGAGATGGTTTGGTTCACCCGTTTAAACCCCAAACCGTTCGTGTTAATTTAGGAGTATTTTGGTTTCGCCCATTTTAGCCTTGACCCATTTTGTGAGTTTTAATTTAGGTTCTTAATTGTATTTGTGGGCTTTGGTGTGGATTGCTCGTTTTGACCGCGACATGACCATTTGGTGTTGGGCATCTTATGTAAATATATATACATGTAAATATATATGCATATGAAAATATGTGTGTACGAATACATGTATGTATGGATACATATATAAATATAATGTATAATGTATAAATTGTGTTAAATCTTGTTCACAAGTGTTATTTAACTTGTTAGATGCTAGTTATATATTGTATATATGTTGTGTATTATTGTGAACGTATTTCTTGTCTAAAACACTGCTCGAAACTCGATTTTTGTGGGTTAAACGGACAGGGACAGCAGCTACTGTTTTTGTTGCTGCTACGCGGGGCACTTTCTGCTACAAATTTGCAGCTGGAGCTGCTGTTTGCAGCCTTATATGCTGCTGCTATGTTGCGGTTCACCCACCGTGACGCGCAGCGGCTTGGCGTGGTTGCACCCCGATGACCCGTACACTTGTTCTATGGTTCATGTGTTGATTTATCACCCGTTTGACCCCGTTTGACCCGCTTGGACTATATTGTGTCAAAATGGGTATTTGTTGGTTTTGATCCGTCCACGATGTCGTTTCAAGTGTATATGTATGTTTCGATATTTTAAAATCGGTTTTGAGCTTATTTAGGTTAAAGTGGGACAAATGGGTCATTAGTGTCTAGTTGACCCATTTTTGTGACTTGGCATTGTGTATATATATTTTACATGGATATATACATGTGCAAATATATTTATATGCGCGATCACCCGTTTTGACCATTGTCCCGTTCATTATAATATTTTGTGCATCGTTATAACGACTTGGATATATATATATATATATATATATATATATATATATATATATATATATATATATATATATATATATATTTTTGTATGTTTTAGTATGTGATTTATTATGTACATTATATATATCTATGTATAAGTGCATGATGTGTTGTGATAAATATGTGTAGTGTTATGTGGACATAGATATATATATATATATATATATATATATATATATATATATATATATATATATATATATATATATATATATATATATATATATATATATATATATACATACATACATATACATATACATATACATATATTGTCAAGATGTGACGTGATTTGTATATACATGTTTATATATAGAGGATATATATATGTATATACATAGTGTAATATTATTAGTAAATGTGATGTGATTTACTAACTTGTTCAGTATTTGTCCTCAGGTGATACAGATGAGGAGAAGACTCGGTGACATTAGACTACCGAGTTTAGCTGACGATTGGTGAGTGGGTCTATCTCCGGATAGAGTTTGAGTAGCAAGACGTGCTACCGTTGTTTACTCTATTTATTGTATTAGTGTTATGTCCGATTTCCATGTTTAGATAATGGTTAACATGTTAGTGAATTATTACATGTTGATGATATTGTGTGATATTATGTGCACTGTGTTTGACGCCAGCCGGGCCTGGGGAGGCTGGGGACTCATAACCGAGCCTGGGGAGGTTAGAGTCCATATGAGGTCAACCGAGCCTGGGGAGGTTGGGTCCAAAGGCTACTGATTGTGAAGTATAGTTTGAATGACGCATCCCCTGTGTCCGAATGACTATACTGTGAATCGAGTAGCGAGGACTATCGGTAGAATCTAGCCCAATCAGCTAGGAGTCATGTGCTCATACGAGCCGCCGATCCTCATATTGTCGTTGTCTTTGTTTGTATGCTGTTAGGACGATAGCATACTTTTATGTTGTTGTTGGATTGATGCTTAGACTTGATTCGTTAGATAGATTCCATTTACTTAGCAGTTGTGCTAATCCCCCATATTTTCACCCTTTGCAGGTTGAGTTCTATTGTATGTTAGATATCAGGGTGCAGATGGAATGCTGGAAGATATGTTTGACAAGTCGAAACTCGGATGTCGCGTCTTTTGTTATTATTGTCGTTGTTTTAACGTAACACCCAGTTTTAATATATGTAATGGACTTTAAATATATGATATGATGTAAATAAAATATAGTACAAGTGTATTTTATATTTATGTATCAGATTCTATAACAGGTTTCCGCTGTGACTTAAAAAAAATAAAAATCAGGGGTGTTACAATTGTGGTATCAGAGCGTGGATTTGGCACCATGTTCACGGAAGTGACATGTTCCCAAATCGTGTGTTGAGTCAAACATATCTTGGGGGATGGGTCAAGTGAATGAGATAGGTATAACTGTGTTAGTTGTTAGTTACTAACATGTGTTATACTAAGCTTTAGTGTGAGATGTTGTGTAGTACAGGTATGGTCGATAGTGACGGTAACGCTGTGGCTCCCAACGCCCCTAGAACAGTCAGAGCTGCAGAATACATATGTGTATCAGGTAAAGAATCTCAGTGACAGATGTCAGGGTTGTAAGGACAGTTACCGAAGGTTCAGGGCAGGTAGTATAGGTTAGAGCAGTAAGTGAAGGTGGATTCAGATTTTGTACCTTCAGATCAGACAGTCTAGTCAGTCAGGTGGGTGTTCAGTTTCAGTTTGGATATAAATGCAGTGGGTAATATTTCTCTGTCACTGATGATGCAACCTCAGCAATAACTAGATAGCAGTACTATTATCTGATACAGAAGCATTCGTCACCAGTTATAAAAAAAAATAAAAAATCCATTGGACAGACTTTGAGTAGTTGCCTCTTGGGTATTCCGGGTTAAATCAATCAGTGATCTAGGAAGTTTAGTGGATTTAAGCAAGTCGAAGGATCAAGACGGAACGATACGAGTTCTTTGTAAAGAGTATGGTGTGAAAGGTACAGGTCGCCTCACTTTAGGTTATGATTTCCTTCTGACGGTGGGATGTGTGAGGTGTGGTAAGATAGATAAGAAAGTTCAGTTGCTACCCTTCAGAGGCAGTATTGGTTGGATATGTCATTGTACGAGATTCGGAGCATCTTGGTGATCGAAAAATCAGAAATAGAGTTCTAGGGCAGGGCCCGGGGCACAGATTATCAGCCGGTTTATCTTCTGCTCTTGTGGACGGACAAGAGAGAAGGAACCCCCACAGTGGATACAATTGGAGCATACCAGATGTTGACAGAGGCTGGTGATACATATGACGACTTAAATGCCGGTACGTGTTTATTACATTTTCATAAATTTTGTTATTACAATTGGTAATTAGTTGTTGCATGTAGTAAGTCGTCATTGTGGATATTTATGCTAGACATTGTTGATTGATATAGTGGAAACTGTTTAGATGACCTTAGTTTAGTTTCCTGTTAGTAGTGCATAGTGACTTAATTATTGTGCAGGTTTGCCATATTAGTTGAGACATGTTACTGGTAATGCGTGCAGCATGTTAACATGTTAGTAATGTTGTTGTAGTGCCATGCTTTAGGTATTGGATAGATATACTAAATGCGATTGGCTGTTAGTTCAGACTTAGTTTATGTTGCTATGCCAGATCTGTTAGTGAGAATCAAGACTTGTTGGAAGTCTTTTTCTATACCGTTGACTGTTGACTGGTGGGACACACGTAGTGATCCGAAGGGACTGTTTTAAAGTCGTAGTCCCCTTATATCTTGACCAGAGACTTGAACTCTATTGAGTAGCCATATGAGGCATAATCTGCATGCTTGATAGACAGTGACTGAACCAGTAGATGTGACTGAACCAGTAGTATCCTTGTATGACTGGACTTGTTGTGTAGGACCCGTAGGGTTGTCCTAAGGAACTGTCTTCCTTCCTTGGCGTGACGTAACCTTATATGTGGCCCTTAGAACGTAAGTGCAAGCTGTTTCTTGATATTGGTCTCTTGGGTAGGTAGAGACGAACTTTGACTGGACCGAGGATTGAGTTTTAGGTGTGAGTTGACCCTAAGTCTAGGGTGAGTGTCCGACTATGAGTGAAGTTACGATTAGTATCACTTAAAGACGAATCGATGTAAATTGATAATATCATGTTCAGGGGATATTGTAACTGTAGAGGACTTAGGGAGAAGTGTTCGAATTTACTAGTGTGTTGCGAAAGAAGGATTAGTTGGGTACATTTGAACAGTGAAAATGTGCCAGGATAGTTGTAATCGGATAAAAAAATTAGAAGCCCTGAGTTTAGAATATATTTGTTATTAGTGGATTACAACTGTCAGTGATCAGAGTAAATAGACTGCGATGGATTGACGGATTCGATTAGGGTCTTACTCCAAAATACCCGAAATGAAGGTATGATTTGGGATGATGTATTACGCCTGGCCAATGGAAATACATCATGGTAAATCATACAGTAGTTTCAGGAGTCGGAGGAGATGTAGTGATTGATAATCTGTTTTGAATTTTGGAGGATTTTGACCGAAAGTTGACCTTGCTATGTGACGCCCCGTACAAAACCATCGTATACGATTCGTCAACAACAGGATCTTTACACAGTCAAATACTATATGCTGTTTGAAAATAAGTTTTGCATTCATAAATGATAGTGTTTACAAAAGATAACGTGACACAAAGGTCGGTACAAAGTCATTATTTGAAAATAACATAAACTACGAATGCAAAAGAAAAGTTCCATGATTGAGACATCTCTAAGTAATGCAGCGGAATTCTGGCACAGCAGGTCCTTAACATCAAGTTTAACACCAAGGTAGCAAGTCTAACAGCAGAAGCAACAACGTCTAAGCACCTGAGAAATACATGCTTAAAAAGTCAACACGAATGTTGGTGAGCTATAGTTTGTCTGTAACAGTAATGTAATGTAGGCCACGAGATTTCAATGTTTCAAAACAGTATGAAAAGTATATGTATAACCGTGGGCACCCGGTAACTAGACTTAACGTTTATAACCCCCTGAAAGTACACTTGGCGAGTGCGTATGTTCACGAAGTATTAAACACCCATTAAATGCTAGTGCGACTAGCCCGAGTGGGGATGTCAAACCCTATGGATCCATATCTAAGATTTGCGTTCACCGGTTCAAAAACCAATGACTAAACGTTACCGTGCTAAGGGGAAAGTTTATGCCGTTGTATAACCCACACACATATAAAGTTTAAGTACTCATGCCTAACATGTAAAATGTAAAAAGCACATGTATTCTCAGTCCTAAAAATAGTAAAAGTGGTAAAAAGGGATGCTATAACTCACAGTGATAAAAGCGGTAAAGTCGGTAATGAAAGTATGCAAGTAGTAAGTTGGTCCGAATGGTCGTCAACCTAAATCAAATGTTACTAGGTCAGTATGTTGTCCTTATAAGTTCTAATAGTGCATAAAATAAGTTTAAGTGTCATCATCATCATCATTCATCATCATAAAAGATAAGTAAGTTAATCAAGTATAGAGGTCAAAATAATAGGCTGATTTGGATCAGCTGCTGCGACTTCTACGTAAATCGAAAAGACGCGTAGTCAGTGGCTATGGCTCCGTATATGAGTCTCCTATCCTCTGAACAATTTTCAGAACCTAACTCGTCTTCGTTTGATTTTGGTGACAGTTTAAGTGCGAGTAGGTCAGAAATTTCAGCACAACGCTACAACGGCGTAGTGACTTTCGGAGGGCCGTAAATCCTAAACCGTAGCTCGGATTAAGATGAGGCCTAAACAGAAAATCATCTAATCGAACTGAACTAAATGAAAATCAACTTTATAGTAGCCCAAGTTACTTATCAGATCCCGAAAAATAGTAAACAAGTGCTCCGGTGGGGTTCTTGGTGCTTGATGCTCATCACGGTTCTCATCCTTGATGCTTGTAGCTTCAAGTGTACAACTCGTTGATGGGTTAGCATCACCTTGACCAAGATTCCACCATCAACATACAATAAGTTAAGACCAAGTAAGAACACAACTCATTTAAGAGTCTTAGATGGATGATGAACCAAAGTTACATCATATACTTAGTCTTAACACAATTACAAGTTACATTTACAACTAAAGCTATAAACTTTACCTCAATCAAGCAAGTATGAACATAATCTAAGTCAAATGAAGTGATGGAACCCTAAGCTAGAGAGCTTGGATACCTTTCACACAAGTTATAAGGTCACAAATCTAGAAAGCTTGAACCTTTAGTGTTCTTGAAGAACTTGAAGCATAAAACTTAGATCTTTAAGTTATATGAAGACCATAAACACAAGTTTTGGTCTTTATAACAAAATAATGAGATCATAAGTTAGAAAACTTAGATCCAACAAAAGATATGAAGATCCAAGCTAGAAAGCTTGCATCTTGGTTGTTCTTGAAGATCTTGAAGCATAAAGCTTGGATCTTTAAGTTACATGAAGATTACAAACACAAGTTTGAATCTTTATAACAAAATAACAAGATTAAAGTAAAAAGATTTAGATCTACAAAGTAGGTGAAGATTTAAAGCTAGAAAGCTTGAATCTTCCATGTTCTTGAAGGATTTAAATCCAAGTTTGAATCTACAAGATGTAATCAAGATCAAAGCTAAAAAGCAAGACCTTTAAATGATGATGATGATTTCGTGGTGATGAGAAGGAGAAGAAGAAGAAAAGTTCAAAATACTTACACTTTTAGAGAGTGAAAGAACTAGAGAGAATTAGAGAGTGTGTGTGTGTGTGTGAATTACAAATGAAAGCAAGTGTAAAATGGATGAAATAAGGCTAGTATTTATAGATGGTGAGGAGGTAGTGGTGGTGTTAAAAACATGGGAACATGGGGGGAACAAGGGGGACAACTTTTTGCTTTATGGTTAATGGTTGTCTAAAGTTGGTGCTTATGTTAGGATCTCATGCAACATTAAGGATAATACTTGACAAAAATGCTAGCATGTTCCCTCTAATAAATGGGCATTTGTCTTACTTATTAATGGGTCACTAGCTATTAATAATTGAGCTAATTAAATAGTCCACTAACTAGTGTAGGGTGGGCTAAGGTCCAATAAGGTAGAAAGTCCAACAAGACTAACTAGTAAGCATAAGAAAATTACTAAGCGTAATTAAGCATCCAAAAACCCAAGTAATTATTATTATAAAATAATAATTAATATTTCGTAGTCATAATATTCTGATTACGACAAAAGTTAAACGTGTGCGCAGTTCGCGATTTATTCGAAACGTCAAGTGACACTAACGGTCATAAAGGCTTTCGGTGATCAAGTTAAGTATCCTACGTACTCTAAGGCACGTTTTAATGTATAAATGAAAGTAAACCATGTATATTAAGATTCTAGAGTATAAAGTAGCACAGTATGCACAAATACACAGTTTCGCAAAAACACAAGGCATAAAAGCAAGTCGAAAAAGTCTGGTCGTTACATCTGACTTGGTACTGACAGAGGTAATGTACCCAGACTTTGTGTAAGTTATTGGTTATACAGGTTTTAATTGTGGATTCTGATGGAATCATAACCGAGTGGTGACCTTTATGATGTAACTTTAGCGATGTCGGGTGCATGAATTAAGGTTACTTGAGGGAAATGACCAGTAGAAAACTACTTCCGGTATAGGATGACAGTTATTCTATACTCGGGATTCGTGATTTAGTGATTGGATTTGACTTGGAACTGTGTTGGGTAAGCGGTCTTGCGATGAATAAGTGGACCATGAATGCCATTTAGTCAATGAATTAGTGAGTGAACGTCGGCATGATTGAGTGAATTTCGACGAAATTCTTGAATATCAGGTTTGAAACAGGTATTAAATTACTAAATTTGGGTAACTTAGTGTAAACCGGGTTGACTTAGCGATATTGTTGTGATGAAATTAGCTAGGTTTGTGTGTTCTAAGGTAAATGATAGCCATTAATCAGTGTTTTAGACCAAGTGATTTGGGGAATTCGATGAACGTGACAAGGGATAACCCCAAATGATGAGTGATTAGATATAATGTAGTAGGTGATTAGTGGTGACTCGAGAGGTTACTGTGTAGAACCTGGACTTGAGGTGGAATTTTGGTGGTAATTCGTAAGATTGATGAAAGAACAAGATAATTGGCGTAAGTTATTCTATGATCTTCGACAAATGGATTATGACTCACAATGATAGATGACTTGTTGACCTTTTCAGTTTGGGTTTTAGACGAAAGTTGACTTGATCAGTTTTTGGGATATCGACAAATTTTCAGAACAATGATTTAGACCAGAGTGTGGGGATTAATTTAGGGTATCGCGTAGTGTAAGTAACCTGGCAGATCAGTGTATAGCGGGTCTTGACCATTGGGTAGTAGTTTTATCGACAAGTTGTGTTTGACTGTGGACCAATGAGTTTTCATCTTGACCGACGAAAAATGAACGGAACTTTGCAACACTGGTGACTGTAAGACATTAACTGACTTAGGTCTCGTTGTGACCCGTTATGGTGGTTTGTAGTACCCGTGACCCTTATTGACTTTTATTGACCAGATTCCGAGGACGGAATCTCTTTAAGGGGGGTAGATTTGTAACATCCGGATGACGGGCCTAGGTGAAATTTACATTTTTATCCTTTAAGAGTTTTAAAGTGTATTTAAATAAAATATATATTTATTAATTGTTTACAATTAATTGTTAGTCCAGTGGGTGCGTTTGTTACAAGGGTCGCATAAATAATTTATTTATTAAATTCGGACTTTGTTTGGGCTACCGAACGAGGTGCGTAGCGTTTCAGTAAATAGGTAAATACCCGTGTTTTAACAGGAAAGGGATTTAAATACCCATTTAAGACTAGGACCGCCCCTAGTATTCTTTTATTTCCAGTACTTGGTTTTATCCTCCTCTCTTTCTTGCTCCCATCGTTCCCAAACCAACCATAAACCCTAGCTTTTATTTTAAATGAAGATGATGATTATTTACAAGCCTAAATTCATGATTCTTGCATCTTCAACATCTAGCAACAAGGTTTGTCCTTAATTTTGTGTTAAATCCTTGTTATTTAGGGTTTATGCTAGTTTTATAAAAAGTTGCAATTTTTCTTGAATCATTGACTTTTTGGTGATGAAATTGCTTGAAAATTTTGCAAGATTTATGTTAGATAAATATTAGTGATTGTTTGTGAGCTTGAATTTGATCAAAAATTGCAAGAAACAACATTTTGTGGGTGCACCATGGTGAAGACAGCAGCTATGCTGCTGCAACTGTTTCTGTTCCGGCTGCTGACCGCCGCTGCCGACTGCAGCTGGCGGCCAGCGGTGGTGGTTGGCAGCCGGTGGTGGTGGTTTTCATATTTTGGTACACGAGATGGTTTGGTTCACCAGTTTGAACCCCACACCGTTCGTGTTAATTTAGGAGTATTTTGGTTTCGCCCATTTTAGCCTTGACCCATTTTGTGAGTTTTAATTTGGGTTCTTAATTGTATTTGTGGGCTTTTGTGTGGATTGCTCGTTTTGACCGCAACATGACCATTTGGTGTTGGGCATCTTATGTAAATATATATACATGTAAATATATATGCGTATGAAAATATGTATGTACGAATACATGTATGTATGGATACATATATAAATATAATGTATAATGTATAAATTGTGTTAAATCTTGTTCACAAGTGTTATTTGTAACGACCCGACCAAAACCGTTATTGACGGCGCCGTTAACTTAGGTCCCGTTGCGTGGTCGTAGTCCCTATATGAGACTCGTTTGACCAAAATTATGTCGCGTTCATTTGAAAGGTACAAAGTTTAGTTTAACAAACGGATCGACAATAAGTTTAAGTTTACAAAGTTATAAAGTATGAATGAAATAACTTGCGACATAATTAGTTTGAAACCACAGTTGCTATAAATAGCGTAAGTAAGTAGACAAAAGTTTGAATCCAAAAATGCTATCCCTAGCGTATGCATGCATGGTAGACTCCAATCAAGTAATCAAAGAGTGCGGAAGCATGTATCAAGTAGCCGAGTTTGAACCTGAGAAACATATAGAAAACTGTCAACGAAAAACGTTGGTGAAATCATAGGTGTATTTGTAAACGTTGTTTTTGAACCACAAGATTTAGTATTCCCATAGTTGATTATCAAAATCGTTTGCATTCCAAAAGTATTGTTCGCGAGCACCCAATTATCAAGACTTAACGTTTCCCTTCCATAGAACCCCATCACAATAGTGTTAGAACATACACTGTTTCTCGAAAATATATTTCATCCGTAGACGGTAGCGAACCGTCCGTAATGAGGGTTTGTCAAACCCGTATGGCCACACAATATAAGTTCTCGCTTACACCCTGCAAGTGTAACTAATGATAATCGAATTGAGGATTTTTGTTCTAACTCGCTGTGGAATGTTTGTTTTCCTTGTACTTGTGTTCAAAGTATAAAAGTAAGTAGTACAAAATGTAACAAAGTATATTTCTCAGCCCACAATTTAAAAGTATAAAAAGTTGTTGAAAAGGTGGGACTATGATCTCACCTCGAGTGCACGAGTATAAATGTACTTCACAAAGTAAACGTGTGCATGAAAGTTGCTTAGCCTTGACCTAAACAAGTAAGTTATATCAATTAACCGGTTACGACACAAAGTCGGGTGAAATGTGTTCAATTAGTCCTATGGCTCGTTACGACTCGATTAAGTATAGCATGTGAATCACGTTGTCAAGTTTCATACAAGAAACAAGTATAAAAGCATGTTAGAATGATTGTATAAAAGTTTGGTTAAGTTTGACTAAAAGTCAAACTTGGTCAAAGTCAACGAAAAAGTCAACGCGTTCGGGTCGGGTCCCGAACTATTTTTCTATGCTAAATATTCATATACAAGTATATTAAAACAAGTTTCATGTGAATCGGAGGTCGATAGCTAGTCAAACATTTCGCGTGAAATGCGCCAAACAAAGCAGAATCTGGCCAGGCCAATCCGCGCGCCGCGCGGGGATGGGGCGCGCCGCGCCACCATCTGGGCAGAGATTTCTGGTCAGTTTTTCAAAGTATGCACGAACCAAAACATTTTCCAACCCAACTCTTGACCCGCAAACACTTATAATGCCTATCATATATCGTCGAAAAGGTATTTTGACGAGGAATACAACTAACCACATATCATCAATCAAAAACATCATTTACAATAACCGAAAACTCGTCAATTGATCAAGAAAGGTTTATTTTCAAAGTTTCAAGTTCGTAAAACGTATTTTATGATTCGGGAATCCAATTTACACATACGATATGCCGTTTTGAAGGTAATGAAGCATACATTACAACTAAACACTTACTAATAACATTTCATGGCATTCGAAACATCAAAAGCTCGTTTTAAGTCTATCAAACCCTAACCAAAATCCGCAAAAATCAATATTCATGTTTTTGAAGTTTCCTTAATCAACCTACGCATCAAAACGAAGCTAGTGATACTAGTAACACAATTAAAACATGAACTTTAACAATTTAACAACATTAACTCATCCAAAATCAAAGATTTAGCACACCCATTTCAAATGTTCAAACTAGTTACTCAAAACAACGAATCGAGCAAACAAAACATATATTCATGTTATACACGAGCCATAGACACTAACTAACACCATTTCAAGTCAAAAACACGAATTTAGAGAAATCTAGAGTTTTAGAAATGTTACCCAAACGAGATGAAGTTGGTATCAAATTGTAGAGGATGAAGAGAGGATTCCAAATATGTAATTTGTTTTGTTGTAAGCCTCCTAGATCGAATTTAGATGATGAATGATTGAATTGGGTGTTTGTGTGTGTGTTCTTGCTAGAGAGAAAGAGAGAGAGATGGAGGTGATTGAATGGTGGTGATTGGGGTGGACTAGTTGACCTAGTCAACTAGTTTGCCCCGTGTCAATTTTAGTCCCTCGAGTTTAGAAGCGGGTGCGGGATTTAACCGATCGAATATTTTTAAAACGCAAGTTAACGAGAGATGTTATAATTAAATGACGGAATTATTATGAACGTTAGTCAACGGAAACTACGAATTTAAATACGAAAGATTATGTTTTAAAAAAAAAAGACGGTGTTAAAATTAAATTTAACGGAAAAACGCGGGATGTTACATTATCCACGCCTCAAAAGAAATTTCGTCCCGAAATTTAGTTGGAAGTAGTAGTTGTTGAATCTTCCTCGAGATCTTGCGTTGCCAATTCTACGAGTGAGGGAGAAGTACGTCTTAGGGTATTTCAACGAATTTTGACGGTCGGGATCATATGTTGTTTTAAGGTTTGGCTTCACGATTTATGGTTTCAACCGGTCCTCCTAGGAAGTGAGGGTTATCGTCGATAGTGAGTTCATCAAAGGAGATAACAAGTTCTCGTTTCGCAAAACACGTCTTTAAGTTGATACATCGAATGTAGGATAAACGGAGACTCAAAATGAGTCGGAAAAGTCTAAACGGCTAGCGACGGGTCCAAAACACCCCAAGAATTTAAAGGATCAAAATATCGCGGATTTAGCTTCCTACGTTTTCCCGAAACGGATTGCACCTTTCCAAGGTGCGACTCTTAACGTGACGCGGTTTCCCACGTGGAATTTGAAATGTTTACGTCTAACATCGGCGTAGCTCTTGGTGATTACGAGTCGCGTAGGGTTTTACCTGAATATGAATAAATTTTCTCGGTTGCTCATGAATAACCTCGGCCCCGGTGAATTGATCATCGTTTACTTGGTTCGACAAAGGAGAATGACGTTTCCGGTCACATGTGGTTTCAAAAGGAGTGACGTTAAAACTCGAATGAAAATCATTGTAGTACGAGGATTCGGTTTAAGGAAAATACTTTTCTCAAGTAAATTTGAAGTTGGTAATACAAACTTGTATTATGGTTTCCAAGGTTTAAATCGCATGTTTGTTCGGTCCGTCGGGTTGTGGATGGTACGCGGTACTCATGTCTAAATGCGGTCCCGAGGCTTTTTGTAAGGTACTCCAAAATCTAGAAATGAAACGAGGATCTCGATCCGAAACGGGGTATATTTCCCTAAGGCATATTGAACAAGTTTGCTAGGAATTGAAAACGTTAGCTAGGACAAGTTTCTCAAGAAAATTCGCGTCGCGGAAGATTTATCGGTTTCCAAAAACGTTCGTCGGGGCAAGTTCTTATCGGGTTTTGAAAACGATTGTTAGGACTATCCACCCTCACGGCGAATACTTGTATGACGTGAAGAGTCGCTCTCCATTGAGAATTTAGAATAAGGACCTCCTGAACCGGAAGTACGAGGGTGATGCAAAAGAAGTTCCCGCCCCGATGTGAGCATAACGAGTAAATTGTAGTTAGTCAATAAGACTGCGCTAGGACGAGCTAGTATACCCGTGTGACATACGGTTGAAGTCGAATGGAATCGGTAATTCATTCGGAAGCATAAATATAATTTGACAATAATTGAAGGTGTGTCCCCGGTATGGTTGTTATAAATATTCTCGGAGTTTTCGGATGTCCAAACCTGAAAAGATGAAGTCATGTACATGGCACATGGTGGTGTTTAGGTTGATCGAGTCTAACCACCATCACGCGTCACTAGAACTTTGGTATGTCTTACCGTAATATAACCACGTTGATCGAGTGTCGTTATATTACGCTAACTCAAACCTCCATTCCCACATCACTCTATGGATTCAAGTTCGTGTAATCGTGAAGTTTAAAATAAACAAAGTGTAACAACGTCTCTAACGTGACTCGTATTGAATCGAAAGAATTAGTGCAACTATAAAGAAGCGTTCCCCGAGGGAAGTGTATAAATGATTGTTCACGGCAATGTGGTTCGAGTCAGACGATAAGGTATTCAGGTATGAAAAGAGTAACGAGTCATGATAACGAGTAGCACGCAACCGTAGTGATAAATGTTGATGACGATACTCACCTAGAGTAGTGATGGTAGTAACACCAAAAAGTAGATAGTAAGAAACACCAGTGGGAAACCGAGAGTAAGTTGAAACGGTGGCAAATAACAATCCGGGAGACAGAGTTCCCGAACGAGTGTGACTAATGAAGTCGTCGTCATCCATACGTGTATGAATCATGAATTTACGTGTGTTACCAAAAAGTGGCGGAATACGAGTTCGTATGATGAAGGTTGGGTACCATTAAAAAGTTTGCCTAAGAATGATTCAAGTATAATGCACAAGTAGTCAAGTAAGTGCTATCTATAGCAAATGTATGTCAGAATGCAATGGCTAACTATCCGGTTGTAGTCTAGACTCACTAATGCGTCCTAACGACTCTGTTAGACACACTAATGCACGTCCTAGTTCCCTACACACAACGCTCTGATACCACTTGTAACGACCCGACCAAAACCGTTATTGACGGCGCCGTTAACTTAGGTCCCGTTGCGTGGTCGTAGTCCCTATATGAGACTCGTTTGACCAAAATTATGTCGCGTTCATTTGAAAGGTACAAAGTTTAGTTTAACAAACGGATCGACAATAAGTTTAAGTTTACAAAGTTATAAAGTATGAATGAAATAACTTGCGACATAATTAGTTTGAAACCACAGTTGCTATAAATAGCGTAAGTAAGTAGACAAAAGTTTGAATCCAAAAATGCTATCCCTAGCGTATGCATGCATGGTAGACTCCAATCAAGTAATCAAAGAGTGCGGAAGCATGTATCAAGTAGCCGAGTTTGAACCTGAGAAACATATAGAAAACTGTCAACGAAAAACGTTGGTGAAATCATAGGTGTATTTGTAAACGTTGTTTTTGAACCACAAGATTTAGTATTCCCATAGTTGATTATCAAAATCGTTTGCATTCCAAAAGTATTGTTCGCGAGCACCCAATTATCAAGACTTAACGTTTCCCTTCCATAGAACCCCATCACAATAGTGTTAGAACATACACTGTTTCTCGAAAATATATTTCATCCGTAGACGGTAGCGAACCGTCCGTAATGAGGGTTTGTCAAACCCGTATGGCCACACAATATAAGTTCTCGCTTACACCCTGCAAGTGTAACTAATGATAATCGAATTGAGGATTTTTGTTCTAACTCGCTGTGGAATGTTTGTTTTCCTTGTACTTGTGTTCAAAGTATAAAAGTAAGTAGTACAAAATGTAACAAAGTATATTTCTCAGCCCACAATTTAAAAGTATAAAAAGTTGTTGAAAAGGTGGGACTATGATCTCACCTCGAGTGCACGAGTATAAATGTACTTCACAAAGTAAACGTGTGCATGAAAGTTGCTTAGCCTTGACCTAAACAAGTAAGTTATATCAATTAACCGGTTACGACACAAAGTCGGGTGAAATGTGTTCAATTAGTCCTATGGCTCGTTACGACTCGATTAAGTATAGCATGTGAATCACGTTGTCAAGTTTCATACAAGAAACAAGTATAAAAGCATGTTAGAATGATTGTATAAAAGTTTGGTTAAGTTTGACTAAAAGTCAAACTTGGTCAAAGTCAACGAAAAAGTCAACGCGTTCGGGTCGGGTCCCGAACTATTTTTCTATGCTAAATATTCATATACAAGTATATTAAAACAAGTTTCATGTGAATCGGAGGTCGATAGCTAGTCAAACATTTCGCGTGAAATGCGCCAAACAAAGCAGAATCTGGCCAGGCCAATCCGCGCGCCGCGCGGGGATGGGGCGCGCCGCGCCACCATCTGGGCAGAGATTTCTGGTCAGTTTTTCAAAGTATGCACGAACCAAAACATTTTCCAACCCAACTCTTGACCCGCAAACACTTATAATGCCTATCATATATCGTCGAAAAGGTATTTTGACGAGGAATACAACTAACCACATATCATCAATCAAAAACATCATTTACAATAACCGAAAACTCGTCAATTGATCAAGAAAGGTTTATTTTCAAAGTTTCAAGTTCGTAAAACGTATTTTATGATTCGGGAATCCAATTTACACATACGATATGCCGTTTTGAAGGTAATGAAGCATACATTACAACTAAACACTTACTAATAACATTTCATGGCATTCGAAACATCAAAAGCTCGTTTTAAGTCTATCAAACCCTAACCAAAATCCGCAAAAATCAATATTCATGTTTTTGAAGTTTCCTTAATCAACCTACGCATCAAAACGAAGCTAGTGATACTAGTAACACAATTAAAACATGAACTTTAACAATTTAACAACATTAACTCATCCAAAATCAAAGATTTAGCACACCCATTTCAAATGTTCAAACTAGTTACTCAAAACAACGAATCGAGCAAACAAAACATATATTCATGTTATACACGAGCCATAGACACTAACTAACACCATTTCAAGTCAAAAACACGAATTTAGAGAAATCTAGAGTTTTAGAAATGTTACCCAAACGAGATGAAGTTGGTATCAAATTGTAGAGGATGAAGAGAGGATTCCAAATATGTAATTTGTTTTGTTGTAAGCCTCCTAGATCGAATTTAGATGATGAATGATTGAATTGGGTGTTTGTGTGTGTTCTTGCTAGAGAGAAAGAGAGAGAGATGGAGGTGATTGAATGGTGGTGATTGGGGTGGACTAGTTGACCTAGTCAACTAGTTTGCCCCGTGTCAATTTTAGTCCCTCGAGTTTAGAAGCGGGTGCGGGATTTAACCGATCGAATATTTTTAAAACGCAAGTTAACGAGAGATGTTATAATTAAATGACGGAATTATTATGAACGTTAGTCAACGGAAACTACGAATTTAAATACGAAAGATTATGTTTTAAAAAAAAAAGACGGTGTTAAAATTAAATTTAACGGAAAAACGCGGGATGTTACATTATTTAACTTGTTAGATGCTAGTTATATATTGTATATATGTTGTGTATTATTGTGAACGTATTTCTTGTCTAAAACACTGCTCGAAACTCGATTTTTGTGGGTTAAACGGACAGGGACAGCAGCTACTGTTTTTGTTGCTGCTGCGCGGGGCACTTTCTGCTGCAAATTTGCAGCTGGAGCTGCTGTTTGCAGCCTTATATGCTGCTGCTATGTTGCGGTTCACCCACCGTGACGCGCAGCGGCTTGGCGTGGTTGCACCCCGATGACCCGTACACTTGTTCTATGGTTCATGTGTTGATTTATCGCCCGTTTGACCCCGTTTGACCCGCTTGGACTATATTGTGTCAAAATGGGTATTTGTTGGTTTTGATCCGTCCACGATGTCGTTTCAAGTGTATATGTATGTTTCGATATTTTAAAATCGGTTTTGAGCTTATTTGGGTTAAAGTGGGACAAATGGGTCATTAGTGTCTAGTTGACCCATTTTTGTGACTTGGCAGTGTGTATATATATTTTACATGGATATATACATGTGCAAATATATTTATATGCGCGATCACCCGTTTTGACCATTGTCCCGTTCATTATAATATTTCGTGCATCGTTATAACGACTTGGATATATATATATATATATATATATATATATATATATATATATATATATATATATATATATATATATATATATATATATATATATATATATATATGTTTTAGTATGTGATTTATTATGTACATTATATATATATATCTATGTATAAGTGCATGATGTGTTGTGATAAATATGTGTAGTGTTATGTGGACATACATATATATATATATATATATATATATATATATATACACACATATACATATATTGTCAAGATGTGACGTGATTTGTATATACATGTTTATATATAGAGGATATATATATATGTATATACATAGTGTAATATTATTAGTAAATGTGATGTGATTTACTAACTTGTTCAGTATTTGTCCTCAGGTGATACAGACGAGGAGAAGACTCGGTGACATTAGACTACCGAGTTTAGCTGACGATTGGTGAGTGGGTCTATCTCCGGATAGAGTTTGAGTAGCAAGACGTGCTACCGTTGTTTACTCTATTTATTGTATTAGTGTTATGTCCGATTTCCATGTTTAGATAATGGTTAACATGTTAGTGAATTATTACATGTTGATGATATTGTGTGATATTATGTGCACTGTGTTTGACGCCAGCCGGGCCTGGGGAGGCTGGGGACTCATAACCGAGCCTGGGGAGGTTAGAGTCCGTATGAGGTCAACCGAGCCTGGGGAGGTTGGGTCTAAAGGCTACTGATTGTGAAGTATAGTTTGAATGACGCATCCCCTGCGTCCGAATGACTATACTGTGAATCGAGTAGCGAGGACTATCGGTAGAATCTAGCCCGATCAGCTAGGAGTCGTGTGCTCGTACAAGCCACCGATCCTCATATTGTCGTTGTCTTTGTTTGTATGCTGTTAGGACGATAGCATACTTTTATGTTGTTGTTGGATTGATGCTTAGACTTGATTCGTTAGATAGATTCCATTCACTTAGCAGTTGTGCTAATCCCCCACATTTCCACCCTTTGCAGGTTGAGTTCTGTTGTATGTTAGATATCAGGGTGCAGATGGAATGCTGGAAGATATGTTTGACAAGTCGAAACTCGGATGCCGCGTCTTTTGTTATTATTGTCGTTGTTTTAACGTAACACCCAGTTTTAATATATGTAATGGACTTTAAATATATGATATGATGTAAATAAAATATAGTACATGTGTCTTTTATATTTATGTATCAGATTCTATAACAGGTTTCCGCTGTGACTTAAAAAAAAATCAGGGGTGTTACAATATATATATATATATATATATATATATATATATATATATATATATATATATATATATATAATGTTTTCTTTTATATAATTTTTTTCGGAACCAGTGACGGAGGAATGATCGACCACTCTATCACTTTTCACTCACACACGCGCTTTCGGGCGAAAACTCAAACCACATTACAGGGAGCCGATCCTTAAACCATCCCGAGGAGTAGGCGGAGCCGGCCGGAATACTGAAATATGGTTCGATAAAACCTGTCCGGAATCACTCCATAAACTGCGTGAATACCCTGAAATGTATTAAGTAGGGGACTTGAACTTGAGACCTCCCATCATTAAGAATGCACAACTAATTAAATTTTAAAATATGAATTTTTTTTAGCAATAGCCTTAAAATCTATCATTAAAACGCATAAATAATTATACAATCTAATAACCACTATTAAAGTCAACTTGATAAATATTCAATGACATTTTTTAAAGGCAGCGCATCAAAGCTTAAATAGTGATAATTGAATTCAAGTTTCATTTGAAGATTCTCAAACATCCAACCATTAAGCCCACCACTTGGTTATAACAATGAATTACTAGGTTTTGGTTTTATGTGGCCGACTCTATAGGTGATGTCAGATCAGTTTTAAGAGTTTTTTTGACTCATTTAGATACGTTTTTGCCTTATTTTTGATTGTTTTACTTGTTATTGATTGTTTGTTTTAAGTTGGGTTTTTTGTTTAGGCTTTTCATTTGTCTTGTTTTGGTTAGCTCATGGCTCGTAGGTTGTGTTTGTTTCGTCTCGCTTCTATTTTGTTTAGGTGGTGTCCGGTTTTTATAGTTGAAAGTTGTAAGGTTTGTTGTTTTGAATTTCTTGTTTGTTTTCATTTCGCTTGATAAAAGTTTCTTTTTTTATTAAAGTTTGTGTCTATTCGCTGGAAAAATATGTATTGCTAGGATTAAACGCATCTTAAACTGTGTAATGAACGTTCCTCACTTCATGTGTATGCATAATTTCCATATCGCAAGAAATGTTTTACGATTTCGAGAATGCTGTGTCCAAAAAATGTAGACGCAAAAAAATTGCTTACACATGTGATGTTTAATAATCAGCATATAAAATAAATTTTTCGAACAATTTTTAAGACAAGAGTCAGATATCACCTAAAAATAGGTACTAGTTACTTTTCAATTCTAAGTTTTAAATTAAATTAATCTTAAAGTCAGATGTTACCTGTACCTTATATTACTACCTAGGTACTTATGTCTTCATGTTCGATTATATTTTAATTTTTTAAACAACTAAATTACATATATCTAATAGCCTTATTCTGATGTTATCGACGGGATGTCGATACAATACAACTATACGAACCTCGTGTAACATTATCAACATATTTGAAATTACCATTATTCGAGTTAACAAAACCACGCCTCAAAATATTGTCATTGTACGTGCTAATATCTCATGTATGATAAAAGGGTGTTAATTATTCGATTTCATACACTTTAATTCGAATACCGATTTGAAATAAAAATTTCGAATAATCTTACTAAATTTGAATCAATTTTCAAGTATTAATTCAATTTTCGATTCGATTTTCGATTTTACTTTATTATTAAATTCAGTTAAATGGAACATCAAATTCAACTAATAACGTACTTCAAATTGTTACTCCGTAATATATATAGGGTCACAAACCGATTTTAATACCAAAAGTCGAATTCAAAATCGATTTTTTATTTTAATATGGTTATATCATCATTATTTTTTGTTTTTTGTTCTAGCGAATTGAATTCAAATACGTTATGGTTTAGTTTCGACTTTGAAATTCAAATTTAGTTTCGAGCAAAAAGAACTCTTATGTTAGCGAAAAGGAGATCGGTGAAGGCGGGAACTGAATCATGGAAGCTTGGAACAATAACCGCTAAAACCGGCATAGCTTTCTAATTTAAAGTAAATGAAAAACAAAAACCTCAGCCCCAAACTGCCTTCTTTATACAATTTATAACAAGGTATGGACTCCGAACATGTGGATTAGAAAACAGGTAACTTCTGCAGCAAAAATTTTACAAAGAAAGTAGCTTGGGTGTCTATACTTTCTTATGGGGAGATGATATTGCCAACATTAAATTTACTTCTTCCAACAAAATTATCTAAACTACCCTTAATGAATGGTCTTACACAAAACTTGTAAAACTTTTTATAATAATTTATTAAAGGGTATTCTGGGAAATAAACATCAAAATATGGTGGAAGAAGTAAATTTGATGTTGGCAATATCATCTCCCTTTGTTATGAAAAGAATAAAGAAAGCAGTTTGGGGTGTTCTTCACTTGCATTAAAATATAAAGCTAAAGCTATGCCGGTTTTATCGGTTATGGTTATGAGCTTCCATGAGTTGGTCCCTCCTTTAGTTCAGTAGTTCACTAGTCATCAACAAACACTACAACAAATTTATCAATTGTTAACGCAATATTTTTACACATTTGTAGGAAAGTGTGAGTTTTTTGTCAAATTCCTAACACTTATAAATATGTATAAGTTTGCTACATTTATAAATGTTAAATGTTATTTAATTTTCACACATAAAATTGTATAAAAAGTTTGTTCACACTTATTAGTGTGTACAAACACAAATTTGATTAGATTTAAAAATGTGAGTAAATTTGTTACACCTCATTTCTTCACACAAGGGGGAGCGTGAACAAATCTATTGCGACAAAATTAACTTAACACTCTTTAAGTGTGGTTATATTTATGATTATACACACAAATTGGTGTGAACTTTTTTCCTTACACTTTTATGTGTGATACTATAACTATATTCTACACTTATAAATATAATACATTTACACACATTTATAAGTGTGAGGAATCTAACAAAAAAGTACACACTTTTTAAAAGTATGTAAATTTATGCGTGCTTAATTAGCAAATTTGTTGTAGTGAAAGGTTGTACATGGACTGTTTAAAGTTGCGCCCAACTTCAAAGGGCTTATAGCCTAGTACTATACGAGGCCCCTTCAATCAAGAGGTTAGGGTTCAAGCCTCGTAGTAAGCTTGTGCGTGTTGGGTGGGTGAGTTTGTCTTAAAAAAAAGTTGCGACCAACAGAATTACAGAAATCAAGAAAGTAGAAATGTTTGATCATGATATCAAACCTTATAGAGTAATGATACAAGCAATCCAAATCATTCAACTTTTGATCATCAAAGGAGGTAGAAACTTTAAGTCAATCTCAAAGCAGGTATACTACAATCACTGTTCCTATCAAATTAACAACATTTTCTTTTGTTCCTCTTTAAAGAAAAAAAAAATAGTTAATTTAATACTGAAGTTGATTAATAGCAGCCCATGAATTGTCTCATTATAACCTCATTGGTTTGTAAAAATGATCAATAAACTTCAACATGCCATTGCTTGTTCTTCTTCAGTTGAGAAAGTTTAGCTTCCCAGCTTTCCCCTCTTCCCTCTGCAACCCTTTTAAGTGTATCTTGAATCCCGGGCATCATCCCTTTAAGCCCGCAAAAATAAATATGCGCTCCTTCATCCAACATTTTGAACACTTCATCACTATATTCTTCGATTTTATCTTGAACGTACATTTTCCCTCCGTTCTTATTCGTTTGTTCTCTGCTAAGAGCTCGGTCGAATCTGAAGTTATCAGGGTAATCTTTCAGATACTTGCTGAATTCATCGTCATACAGAAGACTGTCACTATTGGCTACCCCCAAAAATAGCCAAGCTAGACCATTGAACTTATACTTGGGGACAGATTCCATGAACATGCGCCTGAGGTAGCCCCTGTATGGAGCCACACCTGTACCAGTAGCGATCATGATGTGGGTGGCGTTTGGGTCATCTTCAGGCAAAAGCATAATTTTTCCAGATGGACCTGCCAAAATTATTGTATAGTTAGAGGTGGTCATTTCTACCCATTTACTTACTAACGGGTCATTCAAAGTGGAAGTAGCAAAAAGTGTACCTGTAATTTTAATTTGGTCCCCAGGCTTTGAGTTGCAAAGGAAGTTACTGCACAAGCCGTTTTTGGAAGGATCTTCTTTTCCGGTCTCGGGATCATAATAGACAGCACGTCGAACACACAAACTAGCAGTCTTACCATCGAATGAGTCACCATATCTGGTTGAAGCTATTGAATAAAGACGGACATTATGAGGGGCCCCAGGTTTCTTCGGGTTCTCACCCTGTTATCGGGAAATCACAAATCAATACCCCGAAAAGCATGTTGCACAATGGGATATAAATTAAGAAACCAAAGCAGTAACTCAACACATTTATAAATATTGTACAGTTTACAGTATATTAAGTACAGGTGCAATTTCAACCCATTTACTCAAATATGCGTCAATTTTTTTGACACGTTTTGGTACATCGAAAATGGGTCAAGTGGGCAAAATTAAAACTTCTAACTAAAAGGGGAATGCAGCGAACAGGCTAAAGTTGCTAAAGTGTATTTTCAAAGTGATACATTATTGTTTTTATGTTATCACGTTGTTCTGTAACCAAGGTTAACAAAATCAAAATGTTATTCATTGAATAATAAGAGTGGTAACGGGTCAAGCCTAATCAACCCAGGCCAGTTTGATTCATACGACAAAGCTGTCCGTTTTGACCCATTACCCAACTAGTCACTCCCCATCAGTCTTGCAGCCACTAAAAGTACGTAAAATTTTGACTTACAGGAGGAATCACACCATAACTTTGTCCTTCCCAATATGGCATATTACCACCATGATCAATCACAATATGGCAAGTCTCTCCGGGAGCTTTTGGGCCTACAAGCCTATCCACAGAGACAATGGTTGCAGTGTACGGTTCCTTGGGCTTGTATGTGTTCAGAGGAGGCTCTTTTGCATCTTCAAGTGCTAATGGTGCAACTGAAACCTTAGTACCACTAACGGTTTGTGAAGTTGACATAGCAATTATGGATTGACATCTTGACCATGTATTCTTCGTTTTCAGCTCTAAAGGTGAAAAAGTCATCCATGGTTTATAAGAAAAACTTATCTTCTGGGTCTGCAACATAAATCAGATACAACTCTTTCAATAAGCCAACATATAAATTAACATAAAGTAAACTAGATAAGAGCTTCAGCAAAGCGTTAAAGGCTAATAGACCAGCCCCAAATTCACACTAATAACATATTCAAAAACTGTGACTATCATTTTGTAATAGGATATACTAGCATTTTAACATAATGAAATGCATTTTTAAAGTTAAAACTAGATATGGAGTCTTTATGATGAAATTTGGTGAGACAGACAAATATATAAGGTGTACATTGTGATTAATAACGCATGCACTGAGAATCGTACAAACAAGATACATTTATCCTTACACCAATGGCAATTTTTCAGTTTAATGAAGAAACAGGAAGAAAAAAAAAAAAAAAAAGAGAACCTTGGGGTCTATTTGATAAAGTGTAGCACAAGGTTCTACTTCAGGTTATATAACAATTTAACAACCACAGGATCTGGGATGGGGTCGGTCCAAATGTTTAAGCCCATATTAGTACTACAGATATTACATAATTATTTAAAACTGCTACTCCTATAGACCAAAAAATCATGAATCTTCGGATACCAGATATTTAGAATTCATGCTAGCATTCAGCCCGCATGTAAACTATTTTACAGTTAATTAACATATAATGACATGACCAAGAACTGATAAAACATTATTAAGCTTAATATCCATCTCTTTAGCAACTTTTATCTACTTCTAACTAGAAACTGATCATGTTCTAGCATACTCAGTGGCGGAAGCAGAAATTTTTTTCACCGGGGCGAAATTTTTTATAAAAGCGTAGCAACTTTTTTGGGGCAAAATATGGAGGTTTTGGGCGAAAACATGGTTGTTTTTGGTCAAAATGTGAAGATTTTTGGGAAAAATATGAAGGTTTTTTGGGGCAAAAAAAAAATCCATTGGGGCCAAAATCGAAAAATTCAAAGTTTTACACTAAAAATTGCAAATTGACTGGGGAGGGTGCCCCCTGCCCTCAAATATTTTCGCCACTTAGCATACTGGATCTTAAGATTAGCTTGATTTACCATGAGTCAACACAAAGGACTAGCATCCTACCAATACCTTTTTTTCAAGGGCATAATAGTCTAATAGAACAACCTTCTATCAATTATTAATTTCAAAAAAAAAAAAAAAATATATGTTACTCGTAGTAAGAAAGAAACCTTGAAAATTGTTTTCTGAAGTGGGGTGTCGCCATTAGCAGGGGCAGCGATTGATCCCTAAAGATTAGAACAAAATAACACAAATTAAAATAACGAATAACAAGATCAAGTAATTAATTAATTAATTAACCTAATATACTACAACAAATAATTATACTCACCTGAAAACCTAAACCACAATGTACAGCAGCCATGATCAGATCAAATTAAGCTTCTGCACAACTCTATACGTATAATTAGTCATTTAGTCAACGTACATATATGTATACATGCATGTTATATAGAGTTATAGAAGAAAAAGATAATCAATTAAACCTGAAAGGATATTAAATTAATAATATAAAGATGATGATGATGACGATGATGATAAGTACCTTAAAGGAGATTAAGATTGATTTAATCAGTAAGTGAAAATGAAATTAGGGATTTGGTTTTATAGATCAAAGTGAAGAGATTCAGTGAACCTTTGGAGCGCAGCAAAGGACACGAGAGAAACAAAACAATGGCTGATGGCTATTGTCAACGTGCAGCAGCAGATCATTAGCGAAATAAAAATAATAAAAATTATTTTAGTTACGAGTATTTTAAATAAAAGACGTGAGAAGGGGGTAGAAACAGTGAGTTCGTAAAAAGGTTGAGACGTTTGAGACGGGGTCGAGACGGACGTTGATCAAAGTTGACTTTTAAATATATAAGTATATAAATGTATATATGTGTACTTATTTTAAAATCAAAAACATTAATTGACTAATTTGAACACATAATCGCTATCACCGTTAATTTAATACAAAAAATTCGAACTAAAATATGACAAATTTGACCGATTTTACTGAATTTATGACTTTTCCGAATTTTGACAGACTTTGACCTGATTTTTTCAACTTTGACCCGAATTTTGACCGTTGACTGTCGTATTATACGGTTTTTTTTAGACGGGACGGACTAGTCACCAAACCATCGCAACGGGTCGAGACGGGATGTTTTGCAATAGTGATTTTAAAAAGTGCAATAGAAAGGATACGAAGTGAACTATATAATGGCCCCACTTGAAAGGTTGTACACTTGTACGGGAGCTTTTTACGAGTACTAAAATTAAAAACGGATGTTTGATTTATTTATTTTTTCTTTCGGAAAACATAAATTAAAATTAAATAGAAAATCTAATTGGCTTACACTATTAATTCAGATTAACATTGTCTGATTGATACAATCAACGATCTATATGGCATATCAATTCAAACAAGACCTGGATATATTACACAAATGTACACCAATTGAAAACTACCATGTGAACAACTTAAACTTTCAAATTGAAGGTTATAATCTTAGAATAGAAATTTCTAGATATAGAGTCCCTTGGTCATGCCTAGGGGTTGTAAACGAGCCGAGCCGAGCTCGGCTCGTTTAAATTTCATAGAGCTTGAACTCGAGCTCGACTCGGTTCGAGCCTAATAGTTTAAGCTCAAGCTCGGCTCGTTTGATATTTTACAAGTTCGAGCTTGACTCGTTAGTTATATATTCTTTCTTTTCTTAATAGTATTTTTTTTTATAAGTTAAATTCATTGTTTTTGTAATTTTTATCAACATATAATAAGATTTACTATTATTGTTTCAATTATTATTAATATATATAGATAGACTTAGGGTGCGTTTGATAAAACTGAATGGTTTAGTGCTGAATGGTTCAGAATCTGAATGATTCAAAGCCTCTGAATAAAGTTTGTTCTGAATGAAAATAAGTTGTTTGATAATCATTTAGAATAAACGCTATAAACTGAGTAAAATTACCTTATCGAAGTTAACATGAATAAAATATTCAATATACTTGTTAGTTAAGTGTTCAGGATAAGATTTGATGAGAAAATTACAGAAAATTTAGGCTCTTAACGGTTAAGAGATTGTTTCATCTCTGAATGGTTCAGCACTGAATTCTGAACCATTCAGCACCATATGTCATTCAGAGGTCAGAAACAAACGCACTGAATGCTGAATGGTTCAACATTCAGCACTGAACCATTCCATTAAGAGGCAAACAAACGCACCCTTAATTACATGTTTGGTCACTATGGTTTGTCAAAAATTACAACTTTAGTCACTATGACTTTTTTTTAATGCAAGTTTAGTCAATGTAGTTTAAAAAATTACAATTTTAGTCACTGTGTCTCACAGATGTTTATTTGCTCCGTCTGAACACATCATGTGCTGATCACATGAGGGGTATTTTCGTCCTTCTATTTTTTTCTTCTACAATCACACATATTAAGTCTGGAAAAAATACATCAAACATATTACGAGTATCTTTTTCTCCATTTATACCTTTAATCAACACGTAATCTAATTCATTGAACATTAGATGCTAAATTAACCTTTTTAAAGTAGTACCAATGATCTCTTTAACATTACGTACACATAAATCAAATCGGTTTTTCAAATCGCATAGATCTACAAATCGATTTTTCACCAAATCGCCGTAAACCAAATCGGTTTTTCACCAAAACCCCATAAACCAAAATAGTTCCGACTACCACGATCGGTTTTTCAAATCGCATAGATCTACGAATCACCATAAACCAAAATAGTCATTACCTGCTTTTAAATCGTACTCGCTCATCCATCTGCTATTTTCTAATCGCATAGATCTACGGCTGTTTTCTAGCACGGTTTTGCTGTTGTTTTCAAGATCTGTTTTCTTCTTGGTTATCTTGCTCAACCGGGCTCTAGAACACCAAAGGTGTTCGTCGCCTGCAATCATATGAAAAAGAAGAAATAGAGGAAGTTTGTAACATCCCGCGTTTTTCCGTTAAATTTATTTTAACACCGTCTTTTTTTTAGATAATATCTTTCGTTATCTAAATTCGTATCTTTCGTTAACTAACGTTCGTGATATTTCCATTATTCGATTATGACATCTCCCGTATATTCTAGCATTTTTAAAATATTCGTTCGGTTGATTCACGCACTCGCTTTCAAACTCGAGGGACTGAAGTTGTCAAGGGGCCAAACTAGTTGACTAGGTCAACTAGTCAACCCACCTTTCTCATCCATTCATTTCATTCATCTCCCACCTCCTTTTTCTCTCTTCTCTACTTCCATTTTTGAAACTTAAACACCCAACTCACAAAATCATCATCTAAATCCGGATCAAGAGGCAAACATCAAAACAAATTATATTTTCGTGATCCTCTCTTCATCCTCTACATTTTGGTACCAATTTCATCACATTTAGGTAACATTTCTAAAACACTAGATTTCTCTAAATTCGTTTTATATACTTGAAATGGTGTTAGTTAGTGTCTATGACTCGTGTATAACATGAATATATGTTTTGTTTGCTCGATTTGTTTTTTTGGAGTAACTAGCATGAACTTGAAAATGGGTGTGCTTAATCTTTGATTTTGGATGAGTTAATGTTGTTAAATTGTTAAAGTTCATGTTTTAATTGTGTTACTAGTGTCACTAGCTTCGTTTTGATGCGTAGGTTGATTAAGAAAACTTCAAACACATGATTATTGATTTTTGTGAGTTTTGGTTAGGGTTTGATAGACTTAAAATAAACTTTCGATGTTTTGAATGCCATGAAATGTTATTAGTAAGTGTTTAGTTGTAATGTATGTTTCATTACCTTCAAAACGGCATATCATATGTGTGAATTGGATTCCCGAATCTTAAAATGCAATTTGTGAACTTGAAACTTTGAAAATAAACCTTTAATGATCACTTGACGAGATTTCGGTTATTGCAATTGATGTTTTTGCTTGATGAAAAGTGATTAGATGTGTTTCTCGTCAAAATACCTTTCCAACGATATAAGATACGTGTTCTAAGTGCTTACGATTTGTGTTTTGTGCTAAATTGAAGTTTGGTTGAGACTTGAACTTTTGAAACAGACCAGGCACCAGGCCACGCCTATTGGCGCGGCGCGACACCAGGGGCCGCGGTGCGGCATTTGCCGTGTTTGGCTTCTGACCTACTTTGTCAAATTTTTGAAAAATGTTTGCTATGCTACGCACCTCCGATTCACATGTAACTTGTTCTAACATGCTTATACATGACTTCTAAGCTCAGGAAAATAGTTCGGGACCCGACCCGACCCCGTTGACTTTTTAATTTACTTTGACCAAGTTTGACTTTTAATCAAACTTAACAAAACACTTATGCAAACGTTCAAATCTTATTTTATACTTGATTCTTGCATGAAACTTGACAACGTGATTCATATGCTATATTTAATCGAGTCGTAACGAGCCATAGGACTAATTGAACACATTTCGCCCGACCTTGTATCGTAACCGGTTAATTGATGCAACTTACTTGTTTAGGTCAAGGCTAAGCAACTTTCATGCACACGTTTACTTTGTGAAGTACATTATACTCGTGCACTCGAGGTGAGATCATAGTCCCACCTTTTCAACAACTTTTATGTTTTAAACTATGGGATGAGAAACATATACGTATCATACTTTTATGCTTTGAACACAAGTACGAAAACAAACATTCCACGTGCGAGTTTGAACAAAAAGCCTCAATTCAATTATCATTAGTTACATTTGCAGGGTGTAAACGAGAACTTATATTATGTGATCACATGGGCTTGACGAGCCTCATTCGGACGATTCGCTACCGTTAGCGGATGAAATATATTTTCGGGTCTAGTGTATGTTCTAACACTACGCAAAGGGTGCAAAACAGTTAAGTCTTGATAATTGGGTGCTCGCGAACAACAACTTTTAGAATGCAAACGATTTAGATAATCAACTTATATTAAATCTTGTGGTTCAAATGCACGTTTACTAATACACCTATGATTTCACCAACGTTTTTCGTTACAGTTTTCTATATGTTTCTCAGGTTCATACATGGCTATTTGATACATGCTTCCGCGTACACTTTGATTACTTACTTGGGGTCAAGCATACATGCATACACTAGTGATAGCATCTTTGGATTCAAACTTAAAGCATACATACTTACGCTATTTATAGCAACCGTGACTTTCAACTTATATTATGTCTCAAGTTTATTTCATTTATACATTATACTTTTGTAAACTTAAACTTGTTGTCGAACCGTTTGGTAAACTAAACTTTGCAAGTCTTATACGTTTCAAATGAATGCGACATTATTTTGGTCAACGAGTATAACAACCCTCATATTTCCATGCCTGAATTGACTAATTTGACTATAGGGTTGTTATCCATACGTAATATATAATTAAATTTGACATTGATCAAATATTTATTTTTATTCGACACTTTTTGTTAACTAAAGTTTACACTAATTATATAAAATAACTTAAGTTAATATTAATGCGTATTATATTTAAAACTATATGTAACATAATTATTAATTAAATGATAAGTTATTTTAATCATTATATATATTTTTAGCTTATAAAAAAATAAAAAATAAAAAGAAATAAGATTTTTTTTTTATAAATTAAATAATGAGCCCATGAATTATGACTAAATATTTTCAAAAACAAAAACTTATTAAAAATATTTTTAACATGTTTTTATTATTTTGTCAAAATTGGCACCTTTATTTTATTATTTTTTTTCTTTTCACCAACCATTTTTTACCTATAAATACATGGCTCCTCATTCATTTTTTCTTGCCAAACACAAAAACTTAAGTTATTCTCTCAAAACCTTGAAGAATATTTGAGGTACTTTCTATTTTTATTAATTTTTTTTCAATATTGTCATTTATATTTATATTTATTGTATATTCTTTGTAAATTTCGAAATTAATTATGTTTATATTTTATAATTATTATTATAAGTGTTATGATGCATAAAAATAATTTTGATAATTTATGAAATATTATTTATAATTAAATACGAATTATGTAGTGTTTAAACGTAAAAATAATGTAAAATTCGTAATAAATACTTTTAACCAAAAATAAAATATATATAATTTTTTTCTGAGTTTTTAAAACTTATATAGATCTGAAAAAATTATAAAAATAATTACTTGGGTCGAATTGGTATTTATTATATAATTAAACTCTATTATTATATAATTCGAAGGTAAATTAAGAATAAATATAAAATAATAAAAAATATTTTTTTATATATTTTTCTACAGGTTATTAGACTGATAGAAACTTATAAAAATTATAAAAATAATTATTTGGGTTTATTTAGTAATTATGTAGAATTAAAATTGTTTTGTGAATACATTAAGGGTAAAAACAAAAATAAATACAAAAATATAATAAAAACATTTTCTTAAATTTTTCTACTAATCTATATGATTAACTAAGACTATAAAAATTATGTATGTAATTTTTAGATATTTAATTTATTATTTAGACATTTTTGAATAATGTTTGATTAATAAAATACTATTATTTTTGAAGTAATTTAGGTATTTATTTAAAGGTAATTATATTTAATATATATAAGACATACTAAGGTATAATAACTAAATATTAAATAAAACTTAGGTTATATTATCACATATATAATTATTAAGTACATTAATAATTCGTTGTGTGTATACACCTAAAGTGAAGGTTAATCAAAGATAATGTATAATTCATGTGAACTTCATTGCTACTCACGGTCGTAAGTGAATGATGTCTAGGTTGCCATTTATGGGTAAGCTTGTGGATCTCGAATGTCATGAGTTAGATTCTGGTCAAGAATCCTGAGCCCCCGGTTACATCTGGTCATTCCTGACTTATTTGATAGCAACGAAGTTTGAGTAGAGTTGTACAACATCTTGCTAAAGATTAACCCGAACTTTCTAAAATTGGAAAATTACTATAAGTGGAAACTTTCCATAAATAGTAACCTTTCGAAAATGGAAATTCTTTAGTGAACCATTACTATCAATATAGTACTATATACTATTGTCTGTTAGGCAATGTCTGAACATACGTTCTATCTCTAGGTTGAGATCTCGGTCACGTCCATCCGTTCAATTCTTTCGTGTGCTACTAAGGTGAACTTCATAGCCCCACTTTTTACTGTTTCATAACTGTTTTATAACTTTTGGGGTGAGACACATGCTTGCTTTATAACTGTTTTACGCTTAGACACAAGTACTAAATTGTTAACTATGCTGTCATGCTTTGATTCATGCTAAATCCCTACCGTAATATCGTCAATTGCTACATTTAAATGCAAACTTAATTATTGTGAGTAGGCCTATTGAGAGTAACGTCTCTAACCATTCGACCGTTGGTCTTTGGTTACATAATAATGATTCCATGATACTGACAGTACAAGGTGTCATAGGGTAAACTTGTTTAGTAGCGATATTACAAAATGCAGCAACACTTTTAGATTGATATTTCTATATCAATCAACTTTAAACTAAATCTTGTGGTCTAAAACTTTGGATATTATTTATAAACCTGTGAATTTCACTCAACCTTTTTGGTTGACACTTTAAGCATGTTTTGTCTCAGGTGATGATTGAGCTAGCTGTTTGCAACTTTGTGATGATAGATTTGATGCTTGCATGGAGTCCACATCGCATATTATATTTTAGTTCATAAACATTTATTTTACGTTTTAATAATAATGTAAACATGTATTACTGCTTCCGCTGTTTTATTAACAAAGGTTTTATTTAAAAAGTCTCATATAGAGTCGTTCTCATTTATACAACTGTGTTATGATATGATTGGTCACAATTACCCCTGGTCCATTTTGGGGGGTGTGACAACGAGTCTCATATAGGGACTACGACCACGTAACGGGGCCTAAGTTAGCGGCGCCGTCAATGTCGATTTTGTCGGGTCATTACAGATGGTATCAGAGCGTTGGTTGTAGGGAACTAGGATATGCATTAGTGTGTCTGACAGAGTCGTTAGGATGCATCAGTGAATCTAGACTACAACCGGATAGTTAGCCATTTCATTCTGACATACATTGCTATAGATAGCACTTACTTGACTACTTGTGCATTATACTTGAATCATTCTTAGGCAAACTTCTTATGGTACCAAACTTTTATCATACGAATCCGTATTCTGCCACTTTCTGGTAACACACGTAAATTCATGATTCATACGCGTAAGGATGACGACGACTTCATTAGTCACACTTGTTCGGGAACTCTGTCTCCCAGATTGTTATTTGCCACCGTTTCAACTTACTATCGGTGTCACACCGGTGTTCCTTACTATCTACCACTTCTTGTTACTACCATCACTACTCTAGGTGAGTATCGTCATCGCTAATTATCACTACGGTTACGTACTATTCGTTATCATGATTCGTTACACTTCTCGTACAGGAATACATTATTGTTTGACTTGAACTGCATTGACGTGAACAATCATTTATACACTTCCCTCGGGGAATGCTTCTTTAGTGTTGCACTAATTCTTTCGATTCAATACGAGTCACGTTAGAGGTGTCGTTACACTTTGTTCATTTTAAAACTTCACGATTACACGAACTTGAATCTATGGAGTGATGTGGGAATGGAGGTATGAGTTAGCGTAATATAACGACACTCGATCAACGTGGTTATATTACGGTAAGTCATACCAAAGTTCTAATGACTCGTGATGGTGATTGGACTCGATCAACCTAATCATCACCATGCGCCATGTACTTGACTTTATTTTTCTTGTTTGAACATCCGAAAACTCCGAGAATATTGATAACAACCATTCCAGGTACACACCTTCGATTATTGTCGAACCATATCCATGCTTCCGAATGAATGACAAATTCTTTCAACTTCAAACATATGTTATACGTGTATACTATCTTGTTTTCGCACAGTTTTATCGACGAACTACACTATGCTTGTTATGCTCACATCGAGACGGAAACTTCTCCCGCATTACACTCGTACTTCTGTTTAAGAAAATCTTTTATTCTAAATTCTCAATGGAGAGAGAGACTCTTCGCGTTATACTAGTATTCGCCACGAGGGTGAATAGTCCTAACAAAAGTTTTTAGAAACCGATAAATCTTCCGCGACGCGAATTTTTTTTTGAGAAACGAAAACTTGTTCAAAATATATCTTAAGGAGATATACTTCGTTTCGGATCGAGATCCTCGTTTCACTTCTAGATTTCGGGGTGCCTTACAAAAAGCCTCGGGACCACGTTTAAACATGAGTACAACACATCAACCACAACCCGACGGACCGAGCAAACATACGATTCAAACCTTGGAAAACATAATACGAGTTTATGTTATCAACTTCAAATTTACTTGAGAAAAGTATTTGCCTTAAACCGAATTCTCTTACAACAATAGTTATCACACGAGTATTGACACCACACCCTTCGAAAACCTTAATATCCGCAATTGTCTTTTTCTAAATTGTTGAACCGAAGTAGGTGATAAGTAAACCACCGGACCTGAACTCATTCATGAAATAACCATTAAGATCATTCAAATCCAAGAGGGACCCAACATGACTTGTAGTCACCAAAAGAGCTACGCCGATGTTAGACGTAAACCTCTCGAATTCCAAGTGGGAAACCGCGTAACGTTAAAATTCGTACCTTGAAAAGATGTAATCTGTTTCAGGAAACGTAGAAAGCTAAATCCGCGATATCTAAATCCTTTTGAAACCTTGGGGCGTATTGTACCCGTTGCTTACCGTTTCGAACTCCCAACTCTTCCGTTCATCCTACATTCTATGTATCAAACTTAAGGACGTGTCTTGCGAACAAGAACTTGTTATCCTTTTCGATGAGCTTACTATCGATGATAAACTTCACTTCCTAGGAAGAAGGGTTGAAACTATGAATCGTGAAACCAAATTTTGAAACAAATTAAAACCCCGATTTTCGAAGTTTGTTGAAATGCCCAAGGAAGTACCTTCACTTATCCATAGAATTGACTACACAAGATCTTGAGGAAGAAACAACGACGACTACTTCGAACTAAATTTCGGAACGAAATTTCTTTTAAGGTGCAGGTAATGTAACATCCCGCGTTTTTCCGTTAAATTTATTTTAACACCGTCTTTTTTTTAGATAATATCTTTCGTTATCTAAATTCGTATCTTTCGTTAACTAACGTTCGTGATATTTCCATTATTCGATTATGACATCTCCCGTATATTCTAGCGTTTTTAAAATATTCGTTCGGTTGATTCACGCACTCGCTTTCAAACTCGAGGGACTGAAGTTGTCAAGGGGTCAAACTAGTTGACTAGGTCAACTAGTCAACCCACCTTTCTCATCCATTCATTTCATTCATCTCCCACCTCCTTTTTCTCCCTTCTCTACTTCCATTTTTGAAACTTAAACACCCAACTCACAAAATCATCATCTAAATCCGGATCAAGAGGCAAACATCAAAACAAATTATATTTTCGTGATCCTCTCTTCATCCTCTACATTTTGGTACCAATTTCATCACATTTGGGTAACATTTCTAAAACACTAGATTTCTCTAAATTCGTTTTATATACTTGAAATGGTGTTAGTTAGTGTCTATGACTCGTGTATAACATGAATATATGTTTTGTTTGCTCGATTTATTGTTTTGGAGTAACTAGCATGAACTTGAAAATGGGTGTGCTTAATCTTTGATTTTGGATGAGTTAATGTTGTTAAATTGTTAAAGTTCATGTTTTAATTGTGTTACTAGTGTCACTAGCTTCGTTTTGATGCGTAGGTTGATTAAGAAAACTTCAAACACATGATTATTGATTTTTGTGAGTTTTGGTTAGGGTTTGATAGACTTAAAACAAACTTTCGATGTTTTGAATGCCATGAAATGTTATTAGTAAGTGTTTAGTTGTAATGTATGTTTCATTACCTTCAAAACGGCATATCATATGTGTGAATTGGATCCCGAATCTTAAAATGCAATTTGTGAACTTGAAACTTTGAAAATAAACCTTTAATGATCACTTGACGAGATTTCGGTTATTGCAATTGATGTTTTTGCTTGATGAAAAGTGATTAGATGTGTTTCTCGTCAAAATAACTTTCCAACGATATAAGATACGTGTTCTAAGTGCTTACAGTTTGTGTTTTGTGCTAAATTGAAGTTTGGTTGAGACTTGAACTTTTGAAACAGACCAGGCACCAGGCCACGCCTATTGGCGCGGCGCGACACCAGGGGCCGCGACGCGGCATTTGCCGTGTTTGGCTTCTGACCTACTTTGTCAAATTTTTGAAAAATGTTTGCTATGCTACGCACCTCCGATTCACATGTAACTTGTTCTAACATGCTTATACATGACTTCTAAGCTCGGGAAAATAGTTCGGGACCCAACCCGACCCCGTTGACTTTTTAGTTGCCTTTGACCAAGTTTGACTTTTAGTCAAACTTAAGAAAACACTTATGCAATCGTTCAAATCTTATTTTATACTTGATTCTTGCATGAAACTTGACAACGTGATTCACATGCTATATTTAATTGAGCCGTAATGAGCCATATGACTAATTGAACACATTTCGCCCGACCTTGTATCGTAGCCGGTTAATTGATGCAACTTACTTGTTTAGGTCAAGGCTAAGCAACTTTCATGCACACGTTTACTTTGTGAAGTACATTATACTCGTGCACTCGAGGTGAGATCATAGTCCCACCTTTTCAACAACTTTTATGTTTTAAACTATGGGATGAGAAACATATACGTATCATACTTTTATGCTTTGAACACAAGTACGAAAACAAACATTCCACGTGTGAGTCTGAACAAAAAGCCTCAATTCAATTATCATTAGTTACACTTGCAGGGTGTAAACGAGAACTTATATTATGTGATCACATGGGCTTGATGAGCCTCATTCGGACGGTTCGCTACCGTTAGCGGATGAAATATATTTTCGGGTCTAGTGTATGTTCTAACACTATGCAAAGGGTGCAAAACAGTTAAGTCTTGATAAATGGGTGCTCGCGAACAACAACTTTTGGAATGCAAACGATTTAGATAATCAACTTATACTAAATCTTGTGGTTCAAATGCACGTTTACTAATACACCTATGATTTCACCAACGTTTTTCGTTGACAGTTTTCTATATGTTTCTCAGGTTCATACATGGCTATTTGATACATGCTTCCGCGTACACTTTGATTACTTGCTTGGGGTCAAGCATACATGCATACACTAGTGATAGCATCTTTGGATTCAAACTTAAAGTATACATACTTACGCTATTTATAGCAACCGTGACTTTCAACTTATATTATGTCTCAAGTTTATTTCATTTATACATTATACTTTTGTAAACTTAGACTTGTTGTCGAACCGTTTGGTAAACTAAACTTTGCAAGTCTTATACGTTTCAAATGAATGCGACATTATTTTGGTCAACGAGTCTCATATAGGGACTACGACCACGTAACGGGACCTAAGTTAGCGGCGCCGTCAATGTCGATTTTGTCGGGTCGTTACAAAGTTTCTGGCGGAAGAAGAGCAGATCTTTAAGATTGAAGGTTTGGCCAAACGTCTGGCGAGATGGCGGAAGTCGTCGGCGACGACAAAAAGGAGTAGATTAGGGTTTCTAACTGAAGTGTTTTTTGTTGGACAAAATTTCATTCCTCGTCCCTAAACTTTACATCAAATTTGACTCCATGTTCTCTTTTTTTTTTTTTTTCATTCCTCATCCCTAATGTATCAAAAATCTACATCCCTCGTCCTCCCGTCTACTTTCTGTCAAAATCAGCCGTTACCTCTTATCACGTGCATATCATGTGAGGGTAAAAAGGTCATTTTATCCCTAACACCTATCTATATCACCACACCATCGCCTATCATTATTCCCCAAATCCATATCAACCCTAATTTCATCTTCATCACCATTCATTCATATCTTCATCATCGTTCATCCAACTCAACTCTAATTCCAAATTAATACTCACCATCATCGTTCATTCATCTTCATCTAGTAGTTTGTTCATCACCATAGTTCATCTTCATCCGATTTGACTTTCTTTGACTTTTTAGTGGGTTTTGATTCTAAAGTGTTTTAATCAAATCTGAAAAAGTAGAAACATTCACAATCATCTAGTGATCATTTCCTCAAAATTTCAGGGATTAATTTGTCCATTTGATAGGGTTTTTCTTAATTTTTTGACCCGAAAAATATGACACAAAAACCGAATTTGTTTCTGACCTTGGTGATGTTTTTGGAAAAACTGAAAATGGAGATTTGTTGGTATGATTAAAACACATATTTCTGCAAGTTTTTGTCACTTAATTTGAAGTTTTTGTTTTTATCTATTATTTTATTTATGCAGATACAATTAGAGAAGGTAAAGAAGAAGATGAATCATCATGTGATCAGTTTACTGGATCTTTACCATCTTTGAGTGGTTTGAGAATTAAGATGGGCTTATTTGGTTTTTAATTTATTTGATGAAATACTTTTAATTTATTTGATGAAAAACCTTATGATTAATTTATTCGACTCCATCTTCTAAATCAACACAATCTGATCCCAAGCAGGTTTGCAATTTTGTCTGTGATATATTCCATAATATACGTCAATTATGACAGCTTTTAGTTAATAGTTGTTTTAGGGTTCCCTTTGCTTACAATTGACTTGAAATTTGATAAGGACGTGATCTGTAGCTGAACAAAAATTTGTTTTTGCAATTAATGTAAATAAAATCAGTTGATATGAATTTTCTATCATGTTCTGTGCGTTTATTTTGTAACAACCCAAACCAATAACCAATTGATTTCGCGAAACAAATTTTTTTTTTATACAGAGGAGTGTGCCACGCACACCATCAAAGAGTGCGCGGCGCACACAAGTCCCAATTCAGTTCTGTCCGAATTTGCAAATTTTCAAATAAAGATCTCCCACTTCCCGACATAATTAGACGAAACGCTTTTCACAACATGTTCTAATATGGAAAACTCATACGATTCAAACATAAAATGAGTTTTACAAAATGGGGCCCACATCGGCCGTTTTACGAGTTTCATATAAAAGTTCGAGTTTCGACCACACTAGTTTAAATTCCAAACGACACTATGAGCATGGTGTTTGGGGTTAAACTGCCCAAATCTCGGTCAAACTCCAAAAGCTATCACATCCCCAAAAGCGTCCCCTACACAACAAGCGGGATCTGTAATCCAATCGAAGGCCCTTACCCTTGTCAACGCCGGAGCCTATAAAAAGATAAACAACGAGAGGGTAAGCAAAGCTTAGTGAATGCAATAATTATACCCATATATATATAACATACCTACTTGCAATCACTTACACATATACCGCATACACGCTAGCAATACAATTAGCATACCATCTCAAGTACAAAGCTAATAATCTCCAAAAAATCGCTACTAGCGTAATCAATAACATATAATCGACATAATATAATATGCTACAAAACAAATACACAACCATGGTTAACCATTCTCGCGTCATGGTGCTACCGGCTCTTTGGTTCACACCATACGCATTTGTCATGATGCTACCGGCTCTTTGGTTCACATCACAACTCGAGTCATACTCACGCTAGAGTGCTACCGGCTTTTTGGTTCACACTCTAACAACGCTAAGGTGCTACCGGCTCTTTGGTTCACACCCTAACAAATCGTGCTATAGCGCTAACGGCTCTTTGGTTCACACTATAACACACGTACTATGACGCTACCGGCTCTTTGGTTCACATCATAGTACGCTCACACATACTATGGCACTACCGGCTCTTTGGTTCATACCATAGCATACAAATAAATACATTACATACATATGCATATAATCATTCCACTCACCTTTAACGATTCGGTGATGGTTTTATACTTCCGCAAGCTTCAAAGCAAAGTACCTAATATAATAAGTACTTCAATCAACTCACAAAAACTAGTTGGACTAAATACCAACAATTTCACTTATGTGCATTAAATGACTTAAATGCATTAAATGCCCCATTTTCACCAAAACCGCCCTTTAAGGGTCAAGATCATCATCAATCACTTAAAAGCTAGTGATTAAGGTCTATCAACACTAACTATAACACAATTAGGGTAATTCATACCCATAATCCCAAACTAGGTCAATCATTAACCCCTTTGACTCATTTAAAGTCAACACACCCATTTCGGGTCATCCACTAACCCAACTAACACCCATTTACCAATTAGCTAGGTGTGCTAATAATTAACTAACCAATTAGGACTCATAAACATCAATTAACACTTTGAAACCCTAGGTTAGTTACCATTGAGTCTTCATGACTCCATCTTACCCAAGAACACCCAAAATCAACAAATATGGGTTTTATGTTCTTCATTTACCCAAACCCTAACCCATACATAAATTAAAGTAAGGAAATCCAAGTTAGAACATACCACTACAACCAAAACGTAGCTAGAGAGGAGATGAACAACTTTAATACCCGCACTTTGGTCCGAGAACAACTTCTTCCTCTTGGATTTAAGCTTTCTCACTCAAGAATCACACACTCTCTCTAAAATTTAAGTGAAGGGGATAAGGTTGTTGATAATGGAGTTAATGATACTCTAAAAACGGACCAACTGGCCTTTAACTAGTCCACAAGTGAAATTACCAAAAAGCCCATCAAAATATCTGAATAAAAGAGCTGGATCCGGCTACAGTGAACAGTGCGCGGCGCGTACCATTAGGTGTGCGCTGAGCGCACCTAGCCCAGCTCAGCTTCTGACTTCTGTTTGATTACACAACTTCACCCACACGATATGTACCATATATACCCTGCTGTACAATGAAGATTAGGGTCTTACAACTCTCCCCCACTTGAATCGGAGCGCGTCCTCGCGATCCAAGCCGCATGACAATAGGGAAGGTAAACCAACACGAATTCTTCGGACTCCCAAGTAAACTCGGAACCTTTACTACGACGCCATTGAAATTTAAAAGTCCTAACCTCTTTATGTCTCAGCCTTTTGACCTTCTCATCGAGTATAGCAATCGGCTCCTCAATATATTCTAACTTATTGTTTAGCTCAATCTCGTCTAACGGCACCCAAGAAGAATCATCCGCAAGACACTTACGGAGATGGGAAACATGAAATGTATTATGGATCTCTGCAAGCTCTTCGGGTAATTCCAAACGATACGCAACTTCACCAACACGAGCTAGAATTTTAAATGGCCCAATAAACAGAGGATCTAACTTTCCCTGTTTTTGAAACTGAATAACACCTTTCCATGGCGAAACCTTAAGCATCACCATGTCACCTTCTTGAAATTCGATCATTCGTCTACGCTTGTCGGCATACGACTTTTGTCTATCTTGCGCCTTTTTCAAATGATCCCGAATCATATCAATCTTGCTATTCGTTTCTAAGACCAAATCGGTACTCCCGATTTCTTTTTGACCAACATCACCCCAACAAATCGGAGTTTGACACCTCTTCCCATAAAGCATCTCGTAAGGTGGCATCCCGATACTAGTATGATGACTATTATTGTACGAGAATTCCACCAAAGGCAAGTGCTCATCCCAACTACCACCGAAATCAATAATGCACGCCCGTAGCATATCCTCCAATGTTTGATTCGTACGTTCAGTTTGACTGTCCGTCTGAGGATGATATGCCGTGCTCAATTTTAATTGTGTGCCTATATCTTCATAAAACTTTTTCCAAAACCGAGATGTGAATCGGGTATCTCGATCCGAAATAATAGATATAGGAACTCCGTGTCGAGAGATGACTTCCTTGATAAACAACTTAGCCAAGGTCTCCGACGATATCGCTTCCCGAATGGGAAGAAACAAAGCACTTTTCATCAATCGATCAACTATAACCCAAATCAAATCAAATTGGGTTCTTACCGTTTTAGGTAACTTTGTGATGAAATCCATGGTAATGTGCTCCCATTTCCATTTCGGGATTTCTAACGGTTGTAACTTACCATACGGCTTTTGGTGTTCGGCTTTAACTTACAAACACGTGACACATTGCTCAACATACTTAACAACATCACGTTTCATGCCCGGCCACCAATAATCCCTTCTCAAATCAAGGTACATTTTTGTCGCGCCCGGATGAATGGAATACTTTGACTTATGTGCTTCATCAAGTAGCACTTGTCGATAATCACCCATCTTAGGCACCCATACTCTTCCTTGAAAAGACAACAACCCACGCGAGCCCATAGTAATGAACTCCGATTGCCCCACAATTCGTTCCGCATGCTTGTTGTGAACGTAAGCCTCTATTTGAATCACACCAAGTTTTTCAAGAAAATCGTTAGTAATAATCATATGTAACGATCCTACTCGTATCGCCGGATGTTGACTCTTTCGACTTAATGCATCCGCGACCACATTCACCTTACCCGGATGATAAAGTATTTCACAATCATAGTCTTTTACCACATCCATCCACCTACGTTGCCGATAATTCAAATCTCTTTGATCGAAAAGATGTTTCAAACTCTTGTGATCCGAATAAATCGTACACTTGACACCATACAAGTAATGGCGCCAAATTTTCAACGCATGCACAACCGCCGCCAACTCAAGATCATGAGTCGGATATCTCGTTTCGTGTTCCTTTAATTGTTGAGAGGCATAAGCGATGACTTTACCCCGTTGCATTAGAACACAACCGAGCCCATTTAAAGAAGCATCACAATAGACCGTCATGTCTTCCACCCCTTCTGGCAAAACTAGCACCGGAGCTTGACACAACTTCTCTTTTAACAATTGAAAAGCAATTTCTTGCTCGTTCTCCCAATTAAATCTCGCGTTCTTTCTCGTCAATTTCGTCAATGGAGAAGCGATCTTAGAAAAGTCTTGGATAAACTGACGATAATAACCGGCCAATCCGAGAAAACTTCGGATTTCCGTAGGCGTAGTCGGTCGTCCCCAACTCTTTACCGTCTCAATCTTCCCCGGGTCTACTTGAATACCATTTTCGTTCACAATATGGCCAAGGAATTGAACTTCCCTTAGCCAAAATTCACATTTGAAGAATTTAGCATACAACTTCTCCTTCCGCAACGTCTTTAACACACTTCGCAAATGATGTTCATGTTCCTTCATACTCTTCGAATAGACAAGTATGTCGTCGATGAACACAATTACCGACTTGTCCAACATAGGTTGGCACACTCGGTTCATGAGATCCATGAATACCGCCGGTGCATTCGTAAGACCAAAAGGCATAACTACGAATTCAAAATGCCCATAACGCATTCGAAAATCCGTTTTCTTAATATCTTCCTCACGGACCCGCATTTGGTGATAGCCGGACCGTAGGTCGATTTTTGAGAAATACGTTGCACCTTGGAGTTGGTCAAACAAATCGTCAATCCTAGGCAACGGATAACGATTCTTGATTGTCACTTTGTTCAACTCTCGATAATCGATGCACATCCGCATACTACCATCCTTCTTCTTAACGAATAAAACCGGAGCGCCCCATGGCGAAGCACTCGGTCGGATAAAACCCTTTTCAAGTAGCTCTTGGGTTTAATTTAACAACTCTTGCATTTCCGTCGGCGCTAAACGATAAGGAGTTTTAGCAATGGGGGTAGCCCCCGGAACCAACTCAATGCGAAATTCAACTTGTCTTTCCGCCGGAACACCCGGTAACTCATCCGAAAAAACGTCTTCAAATTCACTCACCACCGGAATTTCACGAATGGATGGTGGCTCATCTCGAGTATCAACAACATGGGCAAGAAAAGCCATGCCACCACCAACAAGAAAACGACGTGCCCGTGCAAAAGTGCATATCGGCACAAGTATTCTTCGTTTATCGCCATGAATAATTAACTCTCCCCCACTAGGGGTCTTCACTCGAATAGATTTTTCATGGCATGCAATATCGGCTCTATTATGATCGAGCCAATCCATACCAACAACGATTTCAAAATCACCCAAAGTCATCGGGATGAGATCGATTTTAAAGTTTTCGACACCAAACACAACATTACAATTTTTACACACATCAACCACTAGCACCGTCTTGCCATCCGCTATTTCAACTTCTACCGAACGACTTAACTTAGCTAACGGTTTATTAAGTTTGGGCACAAATTTTGGTGATACAAACGACAAGTTTGCACCACTATCAAAAAGTATCCTTGCCGGATTAGAATTAACCATGAAAGTACCTGAGACAACTTCGTTAGATTGGTTGGCCTCCTCATTGGTCATCAAATAATTGTGACCCCTAGCCGTACCCGCCGCCTTCTCTAGTCGCTTAACATTATCACTGCGCAGTTCGGGACACTCCGGCCTCTTGTGCCCCTCTTTGTTACAATTAAAACAAACGATTTTGTTGGAAGATGAGTTCGTACAATCACGGGCCAAGTGCCCTTGTCGACCACAATTGTAGCACGTGGGCCCAAAACTCTTAAGAGCCCCCTTTTTCGCACTACCGATGCTCTCAGCCACACTCTTGTTCTTCTTGTTCAAGTGGCTAGTAGCTTCAAATTTTCGTTTGCCAAAGGTGAAGTCACTCTTTATTGGAGCAAACGACTCAAAACCCTTCGCGATATCAAATAGCTCATCAAAAGTCTTCGCCGAATTCCTACTAATCCTTTCTTGATAGTTATCATTCAAGTTTCGGTAGAAATCTTCTTTCAACATGTGATCTTTCCCATCATACTCCGGGCAAAATTGGGTCTTTGATAAGAAAGTGGACTTGAGAGTGTTCAAATCCATTGACCCTTGCCTTAAAGTACGTAACTCGTCCTTAAGCTTTGAAAGATCGGCCGAAGTTCGGTACTCCTTGAAAAATTCTTCTTTAAACTCGTCCCACGTCAAACTCATACTTTGTTCTTCGCCATAAAGTCGTATTTTCGCATCCCACCATAACTTGGCATCACCCCTCATCATGCTACTACCAAACCTCGTCTTTTTATCGAGAGGGCACTCACTAGTACGGAAAGCCCCCTCCATATCGGAGATCCATCGAGCACGCTTGAGTGGGTCTCGTTCACCTTCAAAGGTGGGAGGTTGAGCATCTTTGAAGTTTTTATAGTGGAAGTCTCGTCTTCCCGCGTTATCCTCTTTAAGAACAATCTTAACTTGTTCCTTGACTAGATTGACTACTTGTTCGTCAATCGAATCCAAGAACATCTTCTTAACATCCTCTAAGAAGGCCTCATGACGCCTTTGCATAATGGCCTCAACCTTGGCCGTAAACTCAACATCCTCGCTCGAACCCCCTTCATTGGTCTCGGGTCCGTTTCTCGTCTTCATACTATAAAACGGAAAAGGTTAAGCAACGAACGAGAAAACTTAACACATATGTATATACATATACACTACACTACCCCATCTTGCTCAACAATCGTCGTACATCGCTTGTTTGACACGATTTGAACCCGTAACAATGGTAGCTAATCATTGTTACGCGAGCACGTCGCATTAACTTGCTAGTACAACGTCTATCTCGCTTGATGATTGCTAACACAACACAAAACAATTAGCGCAAGGTTAGTTCACATAAACCTAAGCACTAATCGACTCCCGGTCCGACCCGTCTCCTACAAGTCCCGCATAAAGAGCATACACAATTAAGTCTAAGTCTAAGCACCTATCTCAAGTCGCCTAAATCCCTTAGACCATGCTCTGATACCACTTGTAACAACCCAAACCAATAACTAATTGATTTCGCGAAACAAATTTTTTTTTTCTACAGAGGAGTGCGCCACGCGCACCACCATAGGGTGCGCGGCACGCACAGGCCCCAATTCAGTTCTGTTCGAATTTGCAAATTTTTAAATAAAGATCTCCCACTTCCCGACATAATTAGACAAAACGCTTTTCACAACATGTTTTAATATGGAAAACTCATACGATTCAAACATAAAGTGACTTTTACAAAACGGGGCCCACATTGGCCGTTTTACGAGTTTCATACAAAAGTTCGAGTTTCGACCACACTAGTTAAAAATCCAAACGACACTATGAGCATGGTGTTTGGGGTTAAACTACCCAAATCTCGGTCAAACTCCAAAAGCAATCACATCCCCAAAAGCGTCCCCTAAACAACAAGCGGGATCTCTAATCCAATCGAAGGCCCTTACCCTTGTCAACGCCGGAGCCTATAAAAAGATAAACAACGAGAGGGTAAGCAAAGCTTAGTGAATGCAATAATTATACCCATATATATATATATATATATATATATATATATATATATATATATATATATATATATATATATATATATATAACATACCTACTTGCAATCACTTACACAAATACCGCATACACGCTAGCAATACAATTAGCATACCATCTCAAGTACAAAGCTAATAATCTCCAACAAACCGCTACTAGCGTAATTAATAACATATAATCGACATAATATAATATGCTACAAAACAAAAACACAACCATGGTTAACCATTCTCGCGTCATGGTGCTACCGGCTCTTTGGTTCATACCATACGCATTTGTCATGATGCTACTGGATCTTTGGTTCACAACATAACTCGAGTCATACTCACGCTAGAGTGCTACCGGCTCTTTGGTTCACACTCTAACAACGCTAAAGTGCTACCGGCTCTTTGGTTCACACCCTAACTGTAACACCCCGTCAAAATTGACATTGACGTAGATGTTAACTCTGGTCCCAGTGCATGGCTTGACTTCTAAGTACATCAAAGTTCCATAGCGGAAGCATAATATATAAGTACCTGAGACAATACATGCTTAAAAGTGTCAACCAAAAGGTTGGTGAGTTCATAGGTTTATCATAAACAATGATTTTGATAATAATGATAGATCACAAGATTTAGTTTAAAGTTGATTGATATAGAAATATCAATCTAAAAGTGTTGCTGCAGTTTGTAATATCGCTACTAAACAAAATTTACCCTGTGACACCTTGTACTGTCAGTGTCGTGAAATCATTATTATGTAACCAAAGACCAACGGTCGAATGGTTAGAGACGTTACTCTTAATAGGCTTACTCACAATAATTAAGTTTGCATTTAAACATAGCAATTAACGATATTACGGTAGGGATTTAGCATGAATCAAAGCATGACAGCATAGTTAACAATTTAGTACTTGTATCTAAGCGTAAAACAGTTATAAAGCAATCATGTATCTCACCCCAAAAGTTGTAAAACAGTTATGAAACAGTAAAAAGTGGGGCTATGAAGTTCACCTTAAATAGCAGTTGAAGATAATCCACAAAGAAAAGAAATGACGGAAGTAAGTAACGGAGATCTCAACCTAGAGATATAACGTTTAGTCAGTTATGTTCTAACAGACAAAAAGTATGTTTATTAATGTAAGGATTATATTAATAGTGACAATTTATAGTAAGAGTTTCTACTTTTGAAAAGTTTCCATTTAAAGCAGGTTTATAGTTTTAGAAAGTTTGGGTTATAATCCTCCACATTAAGACGTTGTACAACTTTGTCCAAACTTCGTTGCTATTAAGTAAGTCAGGATGACCAGATGTAACCGGGGGTCAGGAACTTTCAGTTGGACTATAAGTCTACAACCTTTCGTTTAATCCAAAACCTTATTCCTATTATGGCAACCTAGACATCATCCACTTTACGTTAAATAGCGGTGAGTTCGTATAAGTGATACGTTATCTTTTGATCATAACCTTCACCCATTATGTGCGTATAGAAATACGACATGTTTATGTATTAATAATATGATATTAATAAGTTTATTGTTATCGTATTAATAATTTGATTATCTTTATTATTTATTTAAGTGTATATAAGTTTAGGTTTATTATTATATATATTATTGTATTTTATGAATTAATAAAGTATATGTATGTATAATAGGGAAAGGAATTAATTAGTTATTATAAGTATTATTTTGATGTTTTATAATAATAGTAACAATATAATATTAATGTATTTATATGTATTTAATTAGTTTAGCCGAATTATATACATATACGATTTAATTTGTTGATTAATTCCATTAGTCACCTAAAAAATTATTTTCATAATTTTTATAACTCTAGTTAGGCATATGAATCAGTAGAAACATTTACAAAAATAATTTTTCCAAGTTTTTATATTTATTTCCATTTTTCTTTGGATATGTTCTCGGTTTAGATTAAATCAAAATTAATTAGGTAATAAATATCAAATCGACCTAAATAAATAATTTTATATTTTTTACAGGTTCTATATTCTGTAAAAATGTTACAAAAATTATTAAATCAAATTTTATGTCAAAATATTATTTATTTAATGTTTTCTAATTATTTAACCATTCTAATCGGCCTATAATTAAATAAATAGGAAAAACAATTTAAAATTAATTTTTATATTTTTTACAGTATCTAGTGATGCTACTAATCATATAAAAATTTTATAAAAATAGATTTAATACACATTTGAATTTATTTTGTATTTTATTTATTATTTCTCTCGGTTTAGGATAATGCAAAAGTAAATTCTATTTAAATACTAATCGACCCATTTATTTAATTTTTATAATTTTAGCTTGTTTAAAAAAGTATAGTAATCTCAAAAAAAAATTATAATTATTTTTATTACTGCTTAATATTTTATTACGAATTTTTCATAGTTTTTGTGTTTAATTAATAAGTAATTCGTAATTAAATATAAATAATATTCCAAAAATTCCAAAAATTATTTTTACATGTTCCTTAATAGTTCCAACTAATTTTTATACAATTCTTACTGATCTTAATATTTTATATCATTTATATCTATTTTATCTATATATATATAGCGGTTTTGATTAAAATATAGAATATATATATAAAATAGTAAATAAATTTTGATTTCAATTCTAATATTCTTTTTATGTTAATTTAAAGTTATGAAAATATTTTTTCCAGTTTTTAATTACGTATACTAATTTTTATTGATTTATAGTATATATATACTAACCGAAACAAAAATAAATAAAAAATATATAGCACAACATATAAATTAATATTTCGAATTTAATAACTTATATGTGATTAATAGAATCTGTAAAAATTATTTTTACTAATTTTAATGATTTATAACTATTTAATCCAATTTATATATTATTTTATGTAAACCGAAAGAAAAAAAATGAAATAAAAAGAAGGAAAAGAAAGTACCTCAAATTTCTTCAAAATTTTGAGAGAAAGATTTAGGGGTTGTGTGAAAAATATATGAGTTTTAGGTTAGTATTTATAGGTAAAAATGGTAGGTGAAAAAAAAAAAAAAAATTATAAAATAAAAATTTCAAGAATGCCAATTTTGACAAAAATGAAAAAAATGTGGAAAATGTTTTTGATAAGATTGTTTTTGGAAAAAATCAAGAAAAGTATTATTCAAATTTCATGGGCTTGAATTGTATAAAAAAAAATCTTATTTTTTTTAGCTACAAATATAAATATAAATACTAATTAAAATAACTTATCATTTAATTAATAATTATGTTACATGTAGTTTTATATATATAGTACTCATTAACATTAATATTAACTAAAGTTATTTTACATAATATATATAAACTTTAGTTAACAAAATGTGTCGACTAAAAATAAATATTTAATCAACGTCGAATTTAATTATATATTACGTATGGATAACAACCCTATAGGTAAATTAGTCAATTCAAGTATGGAAATGAGAGGGTTGTTATAGTACCTTCCCGTTAAAGAAAACTTCGTCCCGAAGTTTCAAGTAGACTTCTCGAATGCATCGGCGGTTTAGAAGAGGTGGGGATATTTCCATTTTATTTGGTCTTCACATTCCCAGGTATACTAGGGGCCTTGCGTGAATTCCAACGGATAGAATATTGTTTTGTTTCAAGAGTTTAAATCATACGAACCATAATTTCTATAGGTTCTTCTATGTAGTGCATTTTATTATTAATGCGGAGGTCATTCAAAATGATGATGTTATACAGGTATTTTTAGTAAATTGGATACATGAAATATGTTACGAATAATATTAAGCTCATTTAAACCTTGAGCGTTTATGCCGCAATATTAGGGCAGACAAAACAGAGAGGAGTTCGTGAAAATCACGGTCATGAAATTTGATAGAGATCGTCATTTTTTACAACAAAAATGATGAATATGAGTTGAAAAATAGCGTTTTATCGCCTTTGAATAATATGGATAAAACGATTTGATTATAGGAAGAGTATAAACGAAGCTATCGTAGAAGTTTGAAATAAGGAAATATCTGTTTGCCTTAACTTTTGACATAATTAAAGTTGATTTCCGGAATTCAAGGGATTTAAAGAAAATCTTTATAATCTGTATAAGATTTGATTCTCTGGTAATTAAGGAAATTAAAATTGCCTTAATTGCTATGTCTGGAATTTTGCTATAAATTAGCTTCTTCCGTCTCATTATCTTCACCACTTCTATACTTTCTTCCTTAATTCATACTTTCAAAAGATTTGTTAATATGCTCAATCCCGTATTGATTCTTGTTATTATATTGATCATATATACAGTCATTCTTCTTTTTCATTTACCACCAGAGGAATTTGTTTTCTTCTACTATTCCCTTGGGGTTATAACATTTTTAATTCTCCCGTGTCTTTACGTTGCAATACCTATTGATATACACGGTTTGTAATTTTCGTGTTGTTATCGGGCTTTATATTTTCCCTTATATGTCGGAGCTCCGTGCTTTTGTTTTTCCTTCCCGACTTCAAGTCAAGCGAATAATGGTCCAGAATTAGTAGGTATGAAGTTTCGAATGATCATAATATACAAAGTAGAAAGAAAAGGTAATAACATGATTTGATTTGTCAAATTACCAGAATATCTGGAAAAGACAGAAGCATCAAGAAAAATATTTTCTTGATATGTTTAGAGGTTAAATAGAATGAAAGAGTTATGTAACATGGTTCATGATGAGGGTATGATCTGTGAACCTTTATCACGTCGCATTAGAAACTCAGCATGATTTACTGTAATATAATCACGTTAGCCCGACGTCATTATATTATATTAACTCATGCTTCAATTCCTAACACTTCTTCAGAATTCATTCATAATTTATACTTAGATTTTACAGAAGTTTCCAATATAATGTAATACAGATAGCACGAAGAGGTATATAATTTCGGACGAGAATATTTATGAAAATATCTTCAGAAATATCGAAGATATTTATGATGATATTTTGGAATTTCTAAGTTCGAAAGTTGATGAAGAAAAATTTTCCGCAAGCTTTTAACATGACTTCGGAGCAAGATATTCTCTAAAGATTTCATTTGATCCAGAATTACCTGGATTCTTTGAATATAGGGTTTGGTCCTTGTATTTGTCCTTAGTCTCCTTCATGGTTAGCTCAATCCGTTTTTCAGTTCCAAATCTGAGCTTTTTCAATAAGTCATTCTTTATCATCAAACTTTTGGCCATTAAGACCATCTATAGCTTTTGCTGCTTCGTCAGCATTCTCAAGGTTAACGAATCTGAATCATTGATTATCAATCAGAGGTGTTTTCAAGAATTTTGAATTTGAAGTGTTTAAGCGTAGGATGTAACCATCAACGGTTCTAATTTCGGTGGTTTGACGTGATAATTCATCACAGAATACGAATGAATATATATATGAATTGAGTAATCTTTAGGAAGATAACACCTGCTAAAGCTTTACTTGAATTCTGATATGTCAAAATCAGAATATGTATTTGAATTTGTATGAAAATGGTTGTTCTTTAGTGAACGGATACACATATATTGTGAACGTAAGTAGTATAGTTACTGATTATTGAATCAGAATTGAAGAATGTATAATGCAACATATTAATGTGAGATATAAATATTTCTCGGGTATTACCTACCCGTTAAAATATTTTCACAATTAACAGTTTGTACAAAAGAACTTTAATTACAATCTTTATGAAGATATACGTTCATATATGTATTCTTCAAATATAATATTAATTTAATGAGTTAATATAATATTAAACTCATTTGATTTGCAGTTGGAACGAGAATAAATAATCTTCAAAACTTGAAAGATTACATAATCATCGCGGAATATTTCTTTAATGGAGTTATGAATCAATACTTCATCGTTCATTGTTATTGATATACCTCGGTATATGATGTTGGTGCTCGTGGAATTCTTGTGAAATTCACAAGACACGAATAATGTTTTCTAAAAATTTTCAAGTACATCGAAAATGAAAGTGTAAAATCAAACATGTATTTGAATAATACACTTGATTTATTATGAAATGGAGTTTATTGTGCTGAAGCAGTGATTAACGATTGTTAAGTCATTAACGAAGGATGTACATCATAGCATATTAGTGATATGAATTAACCAAGTAGTACATACTAGTTAAGATTCACACGTAATAGCTTTAGTACGAAAAGATTTATTATTGTTCCAAACCATATTTATATAAAGTATACATATATAATTCTTCAGGAAGAATGAGTCAATACATCTTAACTCATTATTACTAATATTCCTTGGTATCTATGGGCATATAATGTCGATGTTTGAGGTACCGATTATGATGTTGAGACGTGGGATGCTGATGTTGTTGTTGGTGAAGCTGATGCTGTTGGTAGTGATGCTGATGGTACTGGTGGTGCTGGTTATGCTACTGGTACTGCTGCTGGTGCTCGTAGGTTTTGCACCATATTTTCTAAAGCCACTACTCGAGCGCGAAGCTCGTTGACTTCTTCTATTATTCTGGGATGATTGGCGGTTCGGACGAGTGGCTGAATAAGATCTAGAATTCTAGTTATTATATACTCGTGGTGGGATACCCTGGAAATGAGGGTGAAAATAGTGTTCCGAACGGGTTCGCCGGTAAGCGCTTCAGGTTCTTCACCAATAGGACAATTTGGTGGGTGAAAAGGATCACCTTCTTCACTTCTCCATTGATTAAGTAGACTACGAACCCACCCCAAATTCATCCAGAAAAGATGATGACTAAATGGTTGGTTCATTTCGGTTACACTGCCATTGGAGCTTGAGGAGGTCGAGGAATCAAGTGAGAAATCCATATTATCTGATCGGAATAAGGGTTTTTGTTATGAGATGAGTGTTGAATATTGAATGATATATTTGTATTCTTGATATACGTATATATAGCAAAAAAAAGATTTTCGTAATTTACGGAGGAAATTTAGAAAAAGTGTTAGACAAAGTCTATTAAGATAGATATGATAAGATATAATAAGATATGATGTGTCTATACTCCAATAATAGCAGTATGACGTGTTTAGATTAAAAATGATAAGTATGTAATCAGATAAACTTTCGATTAAAGACTTTCAATTCGTAATGGCCTATTCAGGTTTAGGGGCTTAAGCTATAGGATCCTTTAAATCGGTAATCCAAACCCTTCCATCCTAGAGTTTCGTAGACGCCATCCGTCAAGAAAATTCAATGATAAAAAAAATAACGAGAAATCAAAGATTTAAAAGTAATGAATATGAGTAGTGATGACATTATAATGTCTTTGAGATTCTCGATAACTCAATGACATTTTCCGATTCGCAAACCGATGCATAAAGGCATAAGGGCACATATATACGTAATATAACAGGGAGTTATATACGTTTGAGTATGAGTAGTAACAAACATAGAAATTTCAAAAATCATAGATAACATTTCATGTAATACATATGTAATATACAAAACCATGATAGATGACATAGAAATGTCAAGAATTTCAAAAATCATGAGTGACATCCATTGGTTCCCTTAACCAAGGTAGGTTTATGAAGATAACTCGCGTGAGTTATAGAATATTTTGAATCACAATGGGAATTTCCTCCCGGAGTTACAGAATAAGAGATATGTATATGTATAATGCAAGTAATAATATCTTAAAGCTATAGGTCAGGCTGTAGACTAGACTTTAATGCACCCTATTAATCTGGGTTATCCACATTAAGACTGCCTAGTTCCCTACAACCACCGCTCTGATACCAACTGAAAGCTTCAGTTGGGGACACCACATGTCCCACCCAGTGCCTTCCCAGCTAACCGCCTGGTGACCACTGAGTGTACCTCAGATACTGATTTTAGGGCCTGCCTCTCGGCTACTGCCAACCCTCGTAAGGGATCGCAAGGAGTAAGAGCCAATGCTTCGTCACAGGTAACACTGTGAGAACCTCCTTTATGACTAACCCGCCACACATGGACGGCGTTAACCTGGATCTGATACCAACTGTAACACCCCGTCAAAATCGACATTGACGCAGATGTTAACTCTAGTCCTAGTACATGGCTTGACTTCTAAGTACATCAAAGTTCTACAGCGAAAGCATAATATATAAGTACCTGAGACAAAACATGCTTAAAAGTGTCAACCAAAAGGTTGGTGAGTTCATAGGTTTATCATAAACAATGATTTTGATAATAATGATAGATCACAAGATTTAGTTTAAAGTTGATTGATATAGAAATATCAATCTAAAAGTGTTGCTGCAGTTTGTAATATCGCTACTAAACAAAATTTACCCTGTGACACCTTGTACTGTCAGTGTCGTGAAATCATTATTATGTAACCAAAGACCAATGGTCGAATGGTTAGAGACGTTACTCTCAATAGGCCTACTCACAATAATTAAGTTTGCATTTAAACATAGCAATTAACGATATTACGGTAGGGATTTATCATGAATCAAAGCATGACAGCATAGTTAACAATTTAGTACTTGTGTCTAAGCGTAAAACAGTTATAAAGCAATCATGTGTCTCACCCCAAAAGTTGTAAAACAGTTATGAAACAGTAAAAAGTGGGGCTATGAAGTTCACCTTAAATAGCAGTTGAAGATAATCCACAAAGAAAAGAAATGACGGAAGTAAGTAACGGAGATCTCAACCTAGAGATGTAACGTTTAGTCAGTTATGTTCTAACAGACAAAAAGTATGTTTATTAATATAAGGATTATATTAATAGTTACAATTTATAGTAAGAGTTTCTACTTTTGAAAAGTTTCCATTTAAAGCAGGTTTATAGTTTTAGAAAGTTTGGGTTATAATCCTCCACATTAAGACGTCGTACAACTTTGTCCAAACTTTGTTGCTATTAAGTAAGTCGGGATGACCAGATGTAACCGGGGTCAGGAACTTTCAGTTGGACTATAAGTCTATAACCTTTCGTTTAATCCAAAACCTTATTCCCATTATGGCAACCTAGACATCATCCACTTTACGGTAAATAGCGGTGAGTTCGTATAAGTGATACGTTATCTTTTGATCATAACCTTCACTCATTATGTGCGTATAGAAATACGACATGTTTATGTATTAATAATATGATATTAATAAGTTTATTGTTATCGTATTAATAATTCGATTATCTTTATTATTTATTTAAGTGTATATAAGTTTAAGTTTATTATTATATATATTATTGTATTTTATGAATTAATAAAGTATATGTATGTATAATAGGGAAAGGAATTAATTAGTTATTATAAGTATTATTTTGATGTTTTATAATAATAGTAACAATATAATATTAATGTATTTATATGTATTTAATTCGTTTAGCCGAATTATATACATATACGATTTAATTTGTTGATTAATTCCATTAGTCACCTAAAAAATTATGTTCATAATTTTTATAACTCTAGTTAGGCATATGAATCATTAGAAACATTTACAAAAATAATTTTTCCAAGTTTTTATATTTATTTCCATTTTTCTTTGCATATGTTCTCGGTTTAGATTAAATCAAAATTAATTAGGTAATAAATATCAAATCGATCTAAATAAATAATTTTATATTTTTTACAGGTTCTATATTCTGTAAAAATATTATAAAAATTATTAAATCAAATTTTATATCAAAATATTATTTATTTAATGTTTTCTAATTATTTAACCATTCTAATCGGCCTATAATTAAATAAATTGGAAAAACAATTTAAAATTAATTTTTATATTTTTTTACAGTATCTAGTGATGCTACTAATCATATAAAAATTTTATAAAAATAGATTTAATATATGTTTGTATTTTTTTGTATTTTCTTTATTATTTCTCTTGGTTTAGAATAATGCAAAAGTAAATTCTATTTAAATACTAATAGACACATCTATTTAATTTTTATAATTTTTGATTGTTTATAAAAGTATAGTAATCTCAAAAAAAAATTATAATTATTTTTATTACAGTTTAATATTTTATTATGAATTTTTCATAGTTTTTGTGTTTAATTAATAAGTAATTTGTAATTAAATATAAATAATATTCTAAAAATTCTAAAAATCATTTTTACATGTTCCTTAATAGTTCCAACTAATTTTTATATAATTCTTACTGATCTTAATATTTTATATTATTTATATCTATTTTATCTATATATATATATATATAGCGGTTTTGATTAAAATATAGAATATATATATAAAATAGTAAATAAATTTGATTTCAATTCTAATATTCTTTTTATGTTAATTTAAAGTTATGAAAATATTTTTTCCAGTTTTTAAGTACATATACTAATTTTTATTGATTTATAGTATATATATATACTAACCGAAACAAAAATAAAAAAATATACATATATAGCACAACATATAAATTAATATTTAGAATTTAATAACTTATATGTGATTAATAGAATCTATAAAAATTATTTTTACTAATTTTAATGATTTATAACTATTTAATCCAATTTATATATTATTTTATGTAAACCGAAAGAAAAAAAAATGAAATAAAAAGAAGGAAAAGAATGTACCTCAAATTTCTTTAAAATTTTGAGAGAAAGATTTAGGGGTTGTGTGAAAAATATATGAGTTTTAGGTTAGTATTTATAGGTAAAAATGGTAGGTGAAAAAGAAAAAAAATAATAAAAAAAAATTTCAAGAATGCCAATTTTGACAAAAATGAAAAAAATGTGGAAAATGTTTTTTATAAGATTGTTTTTGAAAAAAATAAAGAAAAGTGTTAGTCAAATTTCATGGGCTTGAATTGTATAAAAAAATCTTATTTTTTTAGCTACAAATATAAATATAAATACTAATTAAAATAACTTATCATTTAATTAATAATTATGTTACATGTAGTTTTATATATATAGTACTCATTAACATTAATATTAACTAAAGTTATTTTACATAATATATATAAACTTTAGTTAACAAAACGTGTCGACTAAAAATAAATATTTAATCAACGTCGAATTTAATTATATATTACGTATGGATAACAACCCTTTAGGCAAATTAGTCAATTCAAGTATGGAAATGTGAGGGTTGTTATACTAACAAATCGTGCTATAGCGCTACCGGCTCTTTGGTTCACACTATAACACACGTACTATGACGCTACCGGCTCTTTGGTTCACATCATAGCACGCTCGCACATACTATGGCACTACCGGTTCTTTGGTGAAGGTATTTCGTATGCCCGAGAGACATATTAAATTAACGTGGCTAATATGTTTTGATCCAAGTCGGGTCATACCCAATAACAAGCTTACCGACACCTTATTAGTATCTGATCTTAACGATTGGATTGATGATTAAATACGCGACACTTGAACTTTAAAAAAAATAGTTTTCTTAAATATTACTTGATGTGTATATATATATAAATTATGGAATAATTTATATAATATGGATTTAATTATTTATAGGTTAAATAATTAATAAAGTTATGTTACATTTTATAAAATTGGTTTTATAAAATAAAGTAAACATAACTTATAATATGGAATTTATAAAATGAGTTTTATAAATAAATAAACATAATTTATAAAATGCAAGTTTATAAATTTGTTTTATAAAAATCTAATTTTATAAAAAAAACAAGTTTATAAAATAAGTGCATGCTTACAAATTATGTCAAGTTTATAAAAACCATTTTATGTTATAAGTTGAAGTAGTGGCCTTGGAGTTGAAGTTACACATGCAATAGATTCCATTCTTTTGGTCTTACTTTTTCTTTAATCTATATACATGTTGCTTGACTCCTTGGAAGACTTACTTGCATTCAAACACATCAAACTAGCAAAAAAAATTATGCATTCCCTCTCTCCCTTGAGCTGCAGGCCGTAGCCTTTCTTGGTCACAAAGGGATTCATTTTATTTTTTTTGCAAGCCATATTCAAGTGTTAACAAATCCTAACCAAAGTGCAAGGTGTTGGTGATAAGCTTGGGGTATAACAACTTGAGGTTTCATCCATTTGAAGCTCCATTCATCATCATCATCCTCATCACTTACTACCTAGCTTGGAGAAGGTATAAACTCCTTTCTTACTTGTAGTTTGTAAGTATGTTTCACAACTTGATCCTTTCTTGGGGTTTAACTTTAATATGGTTAAAGATATACAAGTTTTAAATGGTAACTTTACATGCTTCCGCTTTGAATGATTCTTAAAATGTTTTAAGCATTATGAACTTGTTAAAATCCCAACAATGGTATCTAGAGCCGAAGTTGTTGAAATATGCTTCGAGATGATTATTAAACTCACTATATATTTTACATTTTATGTACATGCATGATTGTAAAATGCAAAATTTATAGTTTTGGGTGGGTTTATAATATGGCCGAATTTATGGAGTCCCAAAAGTGGGTTTTGGTTCTCTCATTTGGTTCATACTTGATTGTATGTTCAAGTTCACAATCTAAGCCTTGACCTTGTGTTTAGTTGCATGCATGGTTGATTTATATTTATTCAATTGGTTTGTAATAATATTTATTCATTTGGCATGTAATAATTCATTTGGTTATGTAATTTATTTTATATTTGGTATGTAAAATAGATTAGGTTGTAATTTTATTTTTTAGACAAAATGTATTAGGATATATTTTGTAAAATGATGAAGATAATGAAGACTTGAAGAACACATGAAGAAGCATTTGGATGCAAGATTAAGTGGGAGATTTAAAATCTCCTACTTTGTGTTATAACCCCTTTACCGGTGGCATTTGTTTTCGGCTAAACAAATGTCTACCAAAATGGCTTGATTGTGAACTTATTGTTTTGCATGCTTGGTTGTTTATTGTATGATTGTAGATTGTATGTTGTATGCTACAAGTTAATCACACAAGTTAACAACAAACTAAAATGGCAATTTAATTGGTTAAATTAAACATTATTAACAACATGCAAAACGTCAATTTAAATGGTTAAATTAAAAACGGCTAAAAGGAAATTAATAAACGGTTATTAAGAACATGATAAGGATCGTAAATATAAAATGGTTTATATCAAGTAATTGGTTAAAATTACAAGATTTGAAAATGGATTTCAAATGAACCATACACTAAATGCATGTTGGTGTATGGCATAAATGTTTTCTTAAACTAGAATTAACGAAAACTTAAAATCCCTTAATCGACAAGGCAAACAAGTGAAACGCTATCCTTTTTTGTGACACTTAAAAATATTAGGGAACTCATAATGGGATAAAGGTCACCTAACCGTTATGAGCAAACTAATATGATTGAGGTAAATTTCGCACACTTGTGGGATAAAGGTCACCTAACCACTTGTATGTTAAATTTACACGTTTACATAAGTAGGACGACTTGATTTGGGAATCATGAACTTAGGGTCACCGAAGCATGAGGAACAAATAGGCGTTGATGGGATAAATACGCCATGCAAAAGGATTGCATGATCCCATAACTTAGAAGTTGCAAAAGGATTGCAATTGTCATATAATGACTACCTAGCTAAATCAAATGACAGGATAAAGGTCACCTAACCGAAATTTGGTTTACCGTTGGTTTCTAAAATTTAATAAATATCAATTGGATTTAAAGGGTATTGATTGTTAAATTAAAATTGATACTTAAACAACTTTGTTAAATTTTGTAGATGGCCGCCAATAACAACAACATTCCAAACGCACCAATAAACTTTAACAACCTATCGTTGAGGTCAATCCTCGAAAAGGAAAAACTCAACCATACGAACTTCATGGATTGGTTCCGCAATCTAAGAATTGTCCTCAAATTAGAGGATAGGGCGTATGTGTTGGAAGACCCCATTCCCGATCAACCGGACGAGGATGATACGGAAGGCATGGCTTATTGGGAGAAATATTGCACCGATTCGGTGCAAGTTTCTTGCCTCATGCTTGGGACTATGATGTAGTGACCCAAACTTTTCCATGTTTATATATATTAATTGAGATTAATATTTACATGATTAAATGTTTCCAACATGTTAAGCAATCAAACTTATTAAGACTTGATTAATTGAAATATGTTTCATATAGACAATTGACCACCCAAGTTGACCGGTGATTCACGAACGTTAAAACTTGTAAAAACTATATGATGACATATATATGGATATATATATATATATATATAGTTAACATGATACTATGATAAGTAAACATATCATTAAGTATATTAACAATGAACTACATATGTAAAAACAAGACTACTAACTTAATGATTTTTAAACGAGACATATATGTAACGATTATCGTTGTAAAGACATTTAATGTATATATATCATATTAAGAGATATTCATACATGATAATATCATGATAATATAATAATTTAAAATCTCATTTGATATTATAAACATTGAGTTAACAACATTTAACAAGATCGTTAACCTAAAGGTTTCAAAACAACACTTACATGTAACGACTAACGATGACTTAACGACTCAGTTAAAATGTATATACATGTAGTGTTTTAATATGTATTTATAAACTTTTGAAAGACTTCAATACACTTATCAAAATACTTCTACTTAACAAAAATGCTTACAATTACATCCTCGTTCAGTTTCATCAACAATTCTACTCGTATGCACCCGTATTCGTACTCGTACAATACACAGCTTTTAGATGTATGTACTATTGGTATATACACTCCAATGATCAGCTCTTAGCAGCCCATGTGAGTCACCTAACACATGTGGGAACCATCATTTGGAAACTAGCATGAAATATCTCATAAAATTACAAAAATATGAGTAATCATTCATGACTTATTTACATGAAAACAAAATTACATATCCTTTATATCTAATCCATACACCAACGACCAAAAACACCTACAAACACTTTCATTCTTCAATTTTCTTCATCTAATTGATCTCTCTCAAGTTCTATCTTCAAGTTCTAAGTGTTCTTCATATATTCTACAAGTTCTAGTTACATAAAATCAAGAATACTTTCAAGTTTGCTAGCTCACTTCCAATCTTGTAAGGTGATCATCCAACCTCAAGAAATCTTTGTTTCTTACAGTAGGTTATCATTCTAATACAAGGTAATAATCATATTCAAACTTTGGTTCAATTTCTATAACTATAACAATCTTATTTCAAGTGATGATCTTACTTGAACTTGTTTTCGTGTCATGATTCTGCTTCAAGAACTTCGAGCCATCCAAGGATCCGTTGAAGCTAAATCCATTTTTCTATTTTCCAGTAGATTTATCCAAGGAACTTAAGGTAGTAATGATGTTCATAACATCATTCGATTCATACATATAAAGCTATCTTATTCAAAGGTTTAAACTTGTAATCACTAGAACATAGTTTAGTTAATTCTAAACTTGTTCGCAAACAAAAGTTAATCCTTCTAACTTGACTTTTAAAATCAACTAAACACATATTCTATATCTATATGATATGCTAACTTAATGATTTAAAACCTGGAAACACGAAAAACACCGTAAAACCGGATTTACGCCGTCGTAGTAACACCGCGGGCTGTTTTGGGTTAGTTAATTAAAAACTATGATAAACTTTGATTTAAAAGTTGTTATTCTGAGAAAATGATTTTTATTATGAACATGAAACTATATCCAAAAATTATGGTTAAACTCAAAGTGGAAGTATGTTTTCTAAAATGGTCATCTAGACGTCGTTCTTTCGACTGAAATGACTACCTTTACAAAAACGACTTGTAACTTATTTTTCTGACTATAAACCTATACTTTTTCTGTTTAGATTCATAAAATAGAGTTCAATATGAAACCATAGCAATTTGATTCACTCAAAACGGATTTAAAATGAAGAAGTTATGGGTAAAACAAGATTGGATAATTTTTCTCATTTTAGCTACGTGAAAATTGGTAACAAATCTATTCCAACCATAACTTAATCAACTTGTATTGTATATTATGTAATCTTGAGATACCATAGACACGTATACAATGTTTCGACCTATCATGTCGACACATCTATATATATTTCGGAACAACCATAGACACTCTATATGTGAATGTTGGAGTTAGCTATACAGGGTTGAGGTTGATTCCAAAATATATATAGTTTGAGTTGTGATCAATACTGATATACGTATACACTGGGTCGTGGATTGATTCAAGATAATATTTATCGATTTATTTCTGTACATCTAACTGTGGACAACTAGTTGTAGGTTACTAACGAGGACAGCTGACTTAATAAAGTTAAAACATCAAAATATATTAAAAGTGTTGTAAATATATTTTGAACATACTTTGATATATATGTATATATTGTTATAGGTTCGTGAATCAACCAGTGGCCAAGTCTTACTTCCCGACGAAGTAAAAATCTGTGAAAGTGAGTTATAGTCTCACTTTTAAAATCTAATATTTTTGGGATGAGAGTACATGCACGTTTTATAAATGATTTACAAAATAGACACAAGTACGTGAAACTACATTCTATGGTTGAATTATCGAAATCGAATATGCCCCTTTTTATTAAGTCTGGTAATCTAAGAATTAGGGAACAGACACCCTAATTGACGCGAATCCTAAAGATAGATCTATCGGGCCCAACAAGCCCCATCCAAAGTACCGGATGCTTTAGTACTTCGAAATTTATATCATATCCGAAGGGTGTTCCGGAATGATGGGGATATTCTTATATATGCATCTTGTTAATGTCGATTACCAGGTGTTCACCATATGAATGATTTTTATCTCTATGTATGGGATGTGTATTGAAATATGAAATCTTGTGGTCTATTATTATGATTTGATATATATAGGTTAAACCTATAACTCACCAACATTTTTGTTGACATTTTAAGCATGTTTATTCTCAGATGATTATTAAGATCTTCCGCTGTCGCATACTTAAATAAGGACGAGATTTGGAGTCCATGCTTGTATGATATTGTGTAAAAACTGCATTCAAGAAACTTATTTTGTTGTAACATATTTGTATTGTAAACCATTATGTAATGGTCGTGTGTAAACAGGATATTTTAGATTATCATTATTTGATAATCTACGTAAAGCTTTTTAAACCTTTATTGATGAAATAAAGGTTATGGTTTGTTTTAAAATGGATGCAGTCTTTGAAAAACGTCTCATATAGAGGTCAAAACCTCGCAACGAAATCAATTAATATGGAACGTTTTTAATCAATAAGAACGGGACATTTCATATGATACCCGAACTCCAAAAGGATTTTGAGCATCATAGTGCATATGACATGATCACACAGTTGAAGGAGATGTTCCTTCAACAAGCTCGTGTCGAGCGCTTCGAAACGGTTCGAGCGCTTCATGCATGTCGGATGGACGACTCCCAATCCGTTTCATCTTATGTCCTTAAGATGAAAAGCCTAATTGATCGAGCGAACCGTCTAAACTGCAACATGTCTAATGAATTAGCCACGAACCTTATCCTTAACTCCTTGTCAAAGAGGTTTGACACATTTGTAATGAATTACAATATGAATGGATGGGATAAGAGCATTGGCGAATTACACGCCATGCTTAAGACGGCCGAAGCAAGCATGGGTAAAAGGGCTTCACCCATGTTTATGATCAATGAAGGCGGGTCCAAAGGCAATAACACTTCTAAGCCAAAGGCGGCTAAGAGGAAGGGACCCGCCTACCAAGGCAAGGGCAAGGGAAAGGGGAAGATGGTTACCCCAACCAACAACAACAAGAAGCAAAAGGTTGCCGGAAAGGCTAACCCCAAGGAAGATCCGTGCTTTGGTTGCGGTGAAATGGGTCACTGGAAATGAAACTGCCCGGTCTACCTTAAGGAGTTGAAGGAAAAGAGGGATGCAGGGCAAACCTCAGGTAATGTATATATGGTGTACATTGAGCTTAGTATTACTTCTTCTAATACATGGGTATTGGACACAGGATGTGGAACTCACATTTGCAATTCTATGCAGGGGTTCAAAAGAAGTAAACAAGAAGCGGGAACATCAAGTCTCTACATGGGAAATGGAGCTAAGGTACACGTAGTAGCTCAAGGAGACTTTATTCTAAGGCTTCCAAGTGGTTTGGAACTTATTTTGAAAAATGTTTTGTATGCACCCGATTTATCGCGAAACATTATTTCTGTATCCCGTTTGAAACATTGTGGTTTTAATCTTAATTTCATTAATGATGATATCCATGTTTCTTTAGATAGTGTGTTCTATTTCAAGGCTTCGCCTGTGAATGGTATTTATGAATTGGTTCATGATGACACATCATACAATAGCTCAATATACCATGCAAACACCAAGAAACTCAAAAGAGATTTGAGTGATTCCTACTTATGGCATTGTCGCCTTGGTCACATAAACAAGAATCGAATGCACACACTTCAAAAGAATGGACTTTTAAAATCAAATGAACTAGACTCGTTTGATGTATGTGAATCTTGTTTACAAGGCAAAATGACAAAAGCACCTTTCAAAGGGACCTATGAAAGGGCTAAAGACTTATTGGGATTAATACATTCGGATGTATGTGGACCCTTTAACCCATAACTAGGAATGGTGAAAGATACTTCGTTACTTTCATTGATGACTTCAGTCGTTTCGGATATGTCTACTCATTAAGACACAAGGACGAAACTTTTGAAGCATTCAAAGAATATCAAAACGAAGTACAAAATCAACTCAATAAGACAATCAAGGTACTTCGTACCGATAGAGGAGGTGAATACCTAAGTGATGCCTTCCAAGATCATCTTAGAAGTTGTGGGATTATCTCGCAACTTACTCCTCCTGGAACACCCCAACTAAATGGAGTTTCCGAAAGGAGGAACCGAACCCTAATGGATATGGTTCGATCTATGATGGCTAGAAGCTCGTTGCCTCTATCATTTTGGGGTTATTGTCTATGCTCCGCGGCTCGTATTCTAAATATGGCCCCAACCAAACAAGTGGAACGAACTCCTCATGAGATGTGGTTTGGAAAACCTCCATCTCTATCATACTTAAAGGTATGGGGATGTGAAGCTTATCCTAAGCGGTACGTCCCTAATAAGTTGAATGCTCGATCCACGAAGTGTATCTTCATAGGATATCCCAAGGATGATATGGGATATTATTTCTATGATCCTTCCGAGCAGAATGTATTTGTTGCTCGAAAGGCTGAATTCCTTGAAACTAAGTTCCTAATGGAAGGAAATAGTGAAAGGAGGATAGATCTTGAGGAGGTTCAGGATCAAGTAGATGATACACAATTGGTTGACACTAGCACTCAACATGAAAATGTTGAGGATGATCAAGTGGATGATCAAAATACACAAGACATTCGCAGATCTGGTAGGATTAGTAATCCTCCTGAGAGATATGGGTTTCTCATGGATGGTTGCTATGTGGTTGATTTGGATGAACCAACAAACTACCAAGATGCTTTATCAAAGATTGATAAAGATAAATGGCAGGAAGCCATGAACGCTGAGATGCAATCCATGTATGACAACCAAGTTTGGGAACTTGTTGAACAACCTACTGGCTCAAGGCTAGTTGATTGTAAATGGCTTTTCAAAATGAAAACCGACATACCTGGAAACTTGGATACATATAAAGCTAGACTTGTAGCAAAAGGTTTCACTCAAACTCAAGGGATTGACTATGATGAAACTTTTTCGCCTGTGGCAATGTTAAAGTCTATTAGGATATTACTTGCCATTGCTGCTCATTATGATTATGAAATATGGCAAATGGATGTCAAGACCGCTTTCCTAAATGGACATCTTGAGGAAGATGTCTATATGGTTCAGCCTGAAGGTTTTGTTGATCCAAAATATCCTAAAAAAGTATTCAAGTTAAAGAAGTCAATCTACGGATTGAAACAAGCATCTAGAATGTGGAATCATCATTTTAATGAGGAAGCCAAGAAATTTGGCTTCATTAAAAATGGTGATGAAGCTTGTGTATACAAGAAGGCTAGTGGGAGCACAATCATGTTCCTTGTACTATATGTGGATGATATATTGTTATTTGGAAATGATATTCCTGCAATGCAAAGTGTTAAAACTTGGCTAAGTAAATGCTTCTCCATTAAGGATCTTGGAGAAGCACAATACGTTTTGGGGATTGGGATCTACAGGGATAGATCCAAGAAACTGATAGGTTTGAATCAAAGTGCATACATTGAAAAGATCTTGAAAAGGTTCAAGATGGAGAACTCTAAGAAAGGTTTGGTACCTATTCAGTTCATCTCAGTGCCCCACCACGAAAGATGAACAGGAGAGAATGAAGAAAGTCCCATATGCGTCTGCCATTGGGTCAATCATGTATGCAATGATATGCACTAGACTGGATGTGTCATGCGCTCTTAGCCTGACAAGTAGATACCAGAATAACCCAGGAAACAGTCATTGGATTGCTGTCAAAAGTATATTGAAATACCTTAGGAGGACTAAGGATATGTTTCTAATATATGGGTCTGGTGAGGAGGAACTCGCTGTAAAAGGTTACGTGGATGCGAGTTTCCAAACTGATCGAGATGATTCTCAATCACAATCCGGTTATGTCTTCACGTTAAATGGAGGTGCGGTCTCTTGGAAGAGTTCAAAACAGGATGTTGTTGCTTTATCCACTACAGAGTCGGAGTACATCGCCGCATCATTGGCAGCTCAGGAAGCTGCATGGATGAAGAAATTCATCGACGACTTAGGAGTAGTCCCTTCCATTCAGGACCCTCTTGAGATCTTTTGTGACAACGAGGGTGCGATTGCTCAAATCAAAGAACCTCGTGCTCATCAAAAGACCCGTCACATTGAGCGGAGATTCAACTACATAAGGGATGAAGTTGAAAAGGGAAAGATATGTATTCGCAAAGTTCACACAGATCTTAATATAGCGGATCCTCTCACGAAGCTCTTACATGGATCAAAACATGCAGGACATGTTTGTGCATTAGGGCTTCGATATTCTAGTGATTGGTCATGATCTGTTTTAAGTATTGTAATGGAACGAAATTGTTCAAACTCATTAATATAATTATGGCATTAATTTATTTTGAGTTATGTTCCTATTTTGCATATTTTATCCATTAATAAGTAATTATTCTAAATTCCGTAGTCGATCACATTTGTGGGAGCATGTGTGAGGTTTAGACTATTATGAACTTGGATTGGTATACATTCACGGGATGAATGTGGGGCAAGGTTGCAACCAAGGTTCATAGATATTTGTGGGATACAAATATTGGAAGACCCGCCCTCAATATTTACTAAATGGAGCCTTCGTGGTTGATCACATGTGATCTTGAGTAAAAGGCGAATATCATAGTATCCTCTGACATGAGATGCATATTAGGTTCGGATATTTACCAAGTATTGTGCCTTGATTCTTTCCTTCGCTATTCTGAAATATGGTAGTTCATAAGGAAGAGCTCAGGTATAATGCAAGGTGTATATTTAGGACGTATGTAGTCAAGATGGAATTTGTCCCTCTTATTCGTTGAGAGTCAGATGTCTAAGGCCTGATAAAGTTAAATCTAAAAGGGAGTGATCACTCTGTATCCCTTGGATTTAACATGACATCTAGGATGAAAGGATAAATGAAAGATTCACCTATTCATATTCGAGATGGGAACTCGAAAGGGATGATGTTATTGAATGGCACAAAGTCATAACATATTGGGGGTGATGGACGGTCGTTAGGTGGTATCCATCACTTGCATTAATTTCTTATGTTTCTCGTGCAAGTGGGAGATTGAAGGTATTTCGTATGCCCGAGATACATATTAAATTAACGTGGCTAATATGTTTTGATCCAAGTCGGGTCATACCCAATAACAAGCTTACCGACACCTTATTAGTATTTGATCTTAACGATTGGATTGATGATTAAATACGCGACACTTGAACTTTAAGAAAAATGGTTTTCTTAAATATTACTTGATGTGTATATATATATAAATTATGGAATAATTTATATAATATGGATTTAATTATTTATAGGTTAAATAATTAATAAAGTTATGTTACATTTTATAAAATTGGTTTTATAAAATAAAGTAAACATAACTTATAATATGGAATTTATAAAATGAGTTTTATAAATAAATAAACATAATTTATAAAATGCAAGTTTATAAATTTGTTCTATAAAAATCTAATTTTATAAAAAAAACAAGTTTATAAAATAAGTGCATGCTTACAAATTATGTCAAGTTTATAAAAACCATTTTATATTATAAGTTGAAGTAGTAGCCTTGGAGTTGAAGTTACACATGCAATAGATTCCATTCTTTTGGTCTTACTTTTCCTTTAATCTATATACATGTTGCTTGACTCCTTGGAAGACTTACTTGCATTCAAACACATCAAACTAGCAAAAAAAATTCTGCATTCCCTCTCTCCCTTGAGCTGCAGGCTGTAGCCTTTCTTGGTCACAAAGGGATTCATTTTATTTTTTTTGCAAGCCATATTCAAGTGTTAACAAATCCTAACCAAAGTGCAAGGTGTTGGTGATAAGCTTGGGGTATAACAACTTGAGGTTTCATCCATTTGAAGCTCCATTCATCATCATCATCCTCATCACTTACTACCTAGCTTGGAGAAGGTATAAACTCCTTTCTTACTTGTAGTTTGTAAGTATGTTTCACAACTTGATCCTTTCTTGGGGTTTAACTTTAATATGGTTAAAGATATACAAGTTTTAAATGATAACTTTACATGCTTCCGCTTTGAATGATTCTTAAAATGTTTTAAGCATTATGAACTTGTTAAAATCCCAACATTTGGTTCATACCATAACATACAAATAAATACATTACATACATATGCATATAATCATTCCACTCACCTTTAACGATTCGGTGACGGTTTTATACTTCCGCAAGCTTCAAAGCAAAGTACCTAATATAATAAGTACTTCAATCAACTCACAAAAACTAGTTGGACTAAATACCAGCAATTTCACTTATGTGCATTAAATGACTTAAATGCATTAAATGCCCCATTTTCACTAAAACCTCCCTTTAAGGGTCAAGACCATCATCAATCACTTAAAAGCTAGTGATTAAGGTCTATCAACACTAACTATAACACAATTAGGGTAATTCATACCCATAATCCCAAACTAGGTCAATCATTAACCCCTTTGACTCATTTAAAGTCAACACACCCATTTCGTGTCATCCACTAACCCAACTAACACCCATTTACCAATTAGCTAGGTGTGCTAGTAATTAACTAACCAATTAGGACTCATAAACATCAATTAACACTTTAAAACCCTAGGTTAGTTACCATTGAGTCTTCATGACTCCATCTTACCCAAGAACACCCAAAATCAACAAATATGGGTTTTATGTTCTTCATTTACCCAAACCCTAACCCATACATAAATCAAAGTAAGGAAATCCAAGTTAGAACATACCACTACAACCAAAACGTAGCTATAGAGGAGATGAACAACTTTAATACCCGCACTTTGGTCCGAGAACAACTTCTTCCTATTGGATTTAAGCTTTCTCACTCAAGAATCACACTCTCTCTCTAAAATTTAAGTGAAGGGGATAAGGTTGTTGATAATGGAGTTAATGATACTCCAAAAACTGACCAACTGGCCTTTAACTCGTCCACAAGTGAAATTACCAAAAAGCCCATCAAAATATCTGAATAAAAGAGCTGGATCCGGCTACAGTGAACAGTTCGCGGCGCGCACCATTAGGTGTGCGCTGAGCGCACCTAGCCCAGCTCAGCTTCTGACTTCTGTTTGATTACACAACTTCACCCACACACTATGTACCATATATACCCTGCTGTACAATGAAGATTAGGGTCTTACATATTTTTTTGTGATAGAATGGTAATTAATAAATAGTGCTTAATTTGGCGTGAAATTAGTTGAATGATGAAGATGAGATGATGAGGATGAGGGTGAAAAGATAAGTTAAATAATAAAGAAAAGAAATAAAATAAAAAGACCAAATTACCCTCACATGCTTTGCACATGACTGAACAAACGGCTGAAATTGACAGAATCTAGATGGGAGGACGAGGGATGTAGAATTATGATACATTAGGGACGAGGAATGATACATTAGGGACGAGGAATGTACAAAAAAAGGACATGGAGTCAATTTGATGTAAAGTTCAGAGACGAGGAATGAAATTTTGTCTTTTTTGTTGTGGTGTGGTGTAACTGTGTAAAATTCTAAGCTTTTATATCTACAGTTACACCACAAGATTATAGATACAACTATGTTCACACTATGTAATCCTATCTTTGATGTTTGGTGGATAAAAATTAGGGTTTATTTATTTTAGGTGGGAGGAGAGGTCAAAGGAAAAGAAAAAGTAATTAAGTTTAAGTCTAAAAATTAAAAGGACCAAAATACCCTAACATGCTAGGCGTGTGAGTGGCTGACACTTAACGGATCAAATTAACGTCAGTGAGTAAAATTGTAATTTTTTGAAACCACGGTGATTAAAATTGCAATTTTTTGAAACCATGGTGACTAAACCTGCAAAAAAAACCATAGTGACTAAAATTGCAAGATTCAACAAACCACAGTGACCATTCGTGTAATTAAATCTAATATATAATAGATTATTGTATGATATGAATATATATTATATCATTTAAAAATTAATATTTTGTCTATGTAAGTGAAAAGCTCGTTTAGGCTCGCGAGCTTTTTTCGAGCTCGAGATATGAAGCTCGAGCTCAGGCTCGTTTACTAAACGAGCTTCAAATTAAGTTTAAACTCGGGCTCGAGCTTGTTTAGGCTCAGCTCGAATTGAACTTTTATCGAGTCGAGCTGGAGTAGCTCGCGAGTAGCTTAGCTCATTTACAGTTCTAATGGTGTGCGTTACATGATATTGGAAAGAAAAAGTAGACCCTAAGTCCCCAAGTAATGTTTAAGCAGGGAAGGCTGGAGAGGAGCAACCCGATCAACCACTCGGGACACAAGGTTTATAGGGGCTCAATTTTTTTATATATACGAACACACTCGAAGATTTGAGAAACATGGGAACTAGGAAAACACAACAGAAACAACGAATGCGAAACACAATAGGTCAAAAGACAACAATCAAAGGCCCGAGAAAAATAGAAGAAATTAAGGTCTACTAATATTCTAGCAAGGCTCAAAGGGTCTTTTTTCAAATAGTTTATATTATTCGTTGGAGCCTAAGGGCATCTTTTTAAATAGCTTATATTATTCATTAGAACTTAAGGGCTTTTTTTTCACTTCGTTCTAGACGCTCAAATTCTAGAAACCAACTCTGGTTGTTTGTATCTTTATATATAGTCAGAGACTGTTCCAAAAATCGCAATAGTAAATTTAAATAATAACATCATATGTAAAAAGTCTAATTACGTTAGCATGTGGTTTGAGGAATGTAATTTATTACTACTGCTCTAATAAGTACCAAGCACACATACTATAGTTACAAGTCATAGAAATACAACTTCTTTTCGATGGTCCATTAGAGAATTATTATTATGATGATAGGGCAGTTGAAGCTAGGGATGGTTAGGGATGACAAAAATACCCGTACTCGATGAGTAAACCCGAAACCCGATATTATTGGTCCGGGTTTGGTTCGGGTATACGGGTTTAGGGTCGGGCATGGGTATAGATTTACTTTTTTTCGCGGGTTCGGGTTCGGGTTTAGGTATGGTTTTAAATAAAAACTCATATACTCGACCCGTATGCCCGACCCATATACCCGATTAGTTTATTCAATATATTACATTGAAAGTTACAAACAAATACCAACCTGGGCTTATATCCTACTAGCCCACTTCATAAGGCCCACCAAGATGGACAAGAAAACTATGCATACATTACATCCGAGTACAGACATGTAACTGAGATTAATCCTTGGATGCTACTATGAACAAGCTGCACAGCAAGATTCTTTAACATTTAATTCTTTAACATTTTAATCTCTGTTAGTAATGTAGTTTGTAAATTCTTTAACATTTAATTTAATTTGATTTGAATTAAATGGTTACCCGATTATCTGTGGAGAAATCCGTTACCCGATGGTTAATTAGTTAATGGTTACCCGCCGGGTATGATACCGGGTTTGGAAGTGAGTTTCTTAATCGGGTTTGGGTTTGGTATTGCCTATACCCGACCAAACCCGAGTCGATGTCATCCCTAGGGATGGTAATGGATGTTTCATTCATGGATATCCATCCGATCTGATTCATTTATAATGGATATGGATGATTTAAATGTATGAATAATGGATATGGATATGGATATAGATGATTTGAATATTTTGTCGATCGAATATGAATGGCAATTTATCATCCATGGATATATCTATTACCACCCGAAATACATTTATACATACATATATTCGTACTAAAATATATACATATAAATATCGATATACATATACATATAACCTATAAATTTTAAAGTTACTGACAAAAATAAAGGTTATAAAAGTTACAATTATTAAATTGTTACTAATAATATTAAACGTTACATATTTATATTGGTTTATACATAATTTACTTATATTGTAAAGTATTTTGCTCAATTGAAATCACATTCAGCGACAAATTACAATCCAAACATTGGCAATAATCCAAAACATAAAGATCATACATTTACATTTGTTATAATCTATATTTAATTTTGAAAATTGCTGTAAGATTAATATTTTATCGAATATCCAATGGATATCCATTAACCCGCTTAATCCATTGGATATGGATATGAATGGATGAAATAAAATTAAACGAAAATGGATAAAGATATTGATGAACAAAAATTAAATGGATATGACGTCATCCGATCCATATCTGATCCATTGTCATCACTACTTGAAGCGCAACACAGAATAAATGGCTAATCAGCTGATATTAATCAGCATACTCTATTCCATTCAGAGGTTTCCCAGAGTAAAGTTGAAGCGCAACATCACCAACTACCTGCTGACTTTAACAAAGTCAAGATGTTTGCTAAAAACCTTACAATTTTCATTGCTAAAAAAGATCAATCGAAAAGGTTGTACAAGAAAAATACCTTCGCCATGGATCTATATGAACATTCTGTAGCGCCTGCAACGTGAGGCGTGAAAACAACATTTGGGAACTTCAAAATTGGATCATCTGGATCAAATGGCTCTGTCCATGCAACATCAATACCTAAGCCTCCCAAATGACCAGATTTAATGCTGTTATGAACGGCATCAAAATCCAAAAGACCTCCCCGAGCAATATTTACCAGTAGTCCACCCTGAAAACCAAGGTCATCATCTTTTTTTAATAGAACTAATACCATTTTTTCGCGCAGTTTATCTGACTTCTGTCAAATTCAATGTAAAAACTTACCTTTCTCATAGATGATAAGAAATTCTTATTTATAATGCCAGCCTGTATAATGATGAAAACCATTAGTTACAGGAAGTGTAACCCCATCAAGAATAAGAGTGTAAAAGGGGGAAAAAGTGTACAGTTTCACTATTCATCCTCAAGCAGCAGACAACTATATCACATATCTTTGCAAACTCGTATATATCTTCATGAGAGTCTTCCACATCCACCAAATTACCAAGTGCATTGTTTTGAGATGTTGGTTCTAAAAACAACATGCATATGAAGGTGATGGTGAGTTGATGAATAATATATAACCATAATCAATTTATACGTTATGTGACACCTGTATAGTTGAGCTTATTTGGAACAACTGAGGCCCAATTTCGTTTTGTTGCAATAACTTTGACTCCAAATGGACGAAGACGCTTTGCCAATTCAATGCCAATATTTCCATATCCCATAATAAAAACCTAATATATGAAATGCTTGATATAACAAATCATCTTTGATTCGAAAATAACGCAACATTATATGGCACGGTATCCTAATATATGAAATGCTTGAGTGGCAACAAACAAAAAAGAACGGGCTTACTGTTTTTCCGAGCAACGTATCACCCATTGGTTCTCCAACTTTCATTTCCCTTACAGCAATTTGCATTTCGTTCTACAGAACCATAATTCAAGTTGATAAAATGAACATACAACATGAGATAGAGAGATATGGAAGCAAAAAAGGATAAACCATCCATTGGTGTCACTAGTCAAAAGGCCAAATTATTATACACTTTTCTACGTGTGTCACTAGTTAAAAGCATAATTTTTTTTACACTGTATAGCTTATTAACAGGTAGCACGTGGCACCGGTAATAACCAAGTACATCCGCCCCCGCTGAATGTCAAGTAACTAAAGATAATACCACCTTGTAGATCTTCTAATCGTAGTGAACTGCATCAATGCTTAATTGTTATTATTAAAAAGATTCGAATGAAAATTCACCATTAAGTATGCAACACTTTTGTGGTAAAATTTTGAAGCTTGTAGCAAGCAACCAACTTCATTAACAGTGACGAAAATGTTAAGCGATCAGATAAAAAAAATCAGTATTTCATTGATAAATATGAGAACCTACTTGCTTGCGGAGAAGGCCTAACATAAGATAAATGGCCATCTCAACACACGAAGCAGCATTTCCTGTTTGTCCGCTAGGAATTCTTGCAACTTTTATTCCACAATTTGTAGCAGCAGCTATATCAATACCTTTATTAGAAGATCAAAACTGATATAATAAGTTTTAGATACTTCAGAGCCAAAGAAGATTATATGTTGTAGTTGAATGGTTCAATTACATAAACATTAAACAACTAGATAAAGGACCTTCTATGCCAACACCATATTGCATTATTAGCTTCATTCGAGTAGCACGGGCAATAAGATCTGCATTAAGCCGTAATGTTTTTACCACACAAATATCATAATTCCCAATAAGGTCAGGTATAATATCCAATGGAAGATCATCAACCTATGAAATAAAAGATACATAGGTTCAATAGATTGTAACAATTTGAAAGTCTTGTTTTGCCATCTATTACTACAGAGTAATATTTTAGTTACTAGAATACCCGGATGGACGGATGGTTCTTCAAGTATTGTTTGGTGTAGATATGTGAAGCTGGAAAGTGCGGCCCGCAAAAAAGAACACGGGTACTAGCCATGCCATTGTGACACATAGTTCGTTTTCCAAAATCCCAAAAGAACCTGCACCAAGAAGATACAATATGTTGGTATCTCCCGCTCTGTTCTCGAGTTTAATTATAAAGGAAATCAAGAGAATGGAAGACGATTGAAAGGGAAGGAAATGAAATCCTTCTAATTTGGAAGGAAAGACTGTAAGACCTTCCACAACCGAGCATCAAGAGCGTAGCGTTAGCCATGGTGGAATTGGTGACGGAAAGTAACGCCGGTTAACCCAGCATGAGCTGTTTGCGTTAGTCACGAAGGTGACGAATTTGGGCAGCGGTGTTTGAGGGCTATCAACCAATCAGATTTAATCTTTTTTTTATTTTGTTATTAATTAATTTTTTTCTCACCTAATTTTCAATCAGATTTTACCACATCACCCTACAACTATTTGACACAAAAATTTGACCTTTCGGGTTAACAAATGTCAAATACAGTCACAGTCAAAAACTCACTTTTTCACCAAAAAGGTCACAATTCGCCTCTAACGTCACAGTCACGGTTAATGTTGGCTTAAGGAAAATTAACTAAATTTCTCTCTCCTTACTTTTTTCTCTCTCCAAAATAAATCACCAAAACACAATTTCTTTTTTGTTTCTCTACGTTTACTTTCATTTCTCTTCAAAATTAAACTCGGAAACAAGAGTGTCCGTGACACAAACAGTGAATTCCTGGATAACTAGAAAATGATAACACCATAAAATGCACCATCACAGAGAAGTCATAACTATGGACTTGAAAGCAACTATATGATTTCAATAATTAGTACAATGCAATAATTTGTTTTTTTATTTTTTTTATTTCGTGTTCAAGTAGCTGGGCCATTAAGAATTAAAAGTTTAAAATCTTTGGAAATTGAAACGCACGATAGACAACATGAAAAATGGTAACATGTTAAATTCATATGGAACTTTTATCAAACACGCTGTCTGCATTACATGATATTAAAAAAAAAAAAAAAAAATTTGATTTAGAAGAATAAAAAAACGTACCCCAAGAAACCCTTAAAGTTGGTTCCATGATCATACAGAAATCGTGCTCCAAATCTCTTGGGGTTTAAAGTATTGTAAACCATAAACAACATACTGCTGCATACGTAAACAACATAGTGCTGGTGCAATATATAGCAACATTTTTAATTAAAATCTAGCTGCATTACCATGTGGTTGTTGAGAATTAGAAAGATGATCAATGTAAGATGGAGATTGATAGCTAAGCTGGTCCCATATTTTTTGGGCGTTTCTGTTTTCTTTATGGAACTAGTTGCTTAAACATCGTACAATCACAACCAAAGAAACCACCACATATTAATATGACAAAATTACGTTTTTGTCCATAATGTTTGCTTATAATTTAATGGATGAACCTAAAATACCTTTTTAACGTGAATAACCCTAATGTTTGAAAATGTTGCGTTATTGGTCCCTGAATCTGACAAATGTTATTTTCCATCGTTAGTGTGCAGCACATGAGATGCACACAAGGGCTTTATAGTCATTTTACGAATGTAACAAACGTTATTTTCCAATCGTGAGTGTGCTTCACACGTGAGTGTGTATCATTATTTCTTCATCGTTAATGACTAAAAAGTTTTCGGGTGCATCTCACGTGATGCACACTCACGATGAATATATAACATCTGTTATATTCAGGAACCAACAACGTAACATTTTTAAACATAAGAATTATCCACGTCAAAAAAATACTTTAGATCCATCCATTAAAACTTTGGTCAATCATTAAGAACTAATTGCGTAATTTTGTCTTTTAATATCGTTCGTACGAATATCTCGCACCATATTTTATGTTATTCTTTATCTTCAAATTTCATTTCGTATAATTTCGTATAAATACGCTATATTCTATTCTAATATGTATGTCGTTGAAATGAGAATTTTATGTCTAATAAATATTGTTTTACTTTGTAGTTAGAAATTTCATTACATTGATATTTTAGCCATTAGGTAATCATACTTGATGGTATTATCGGTGCGATACTGATAAAAATATCAATTTTACCCTATTTTATATTTGATAGTATTGTGAGTGCAGAATTTTTTTTAAAAAAAAAAAAGAAAAAAAACAAACTCACACAATATACAAATAACACACTACACGAATTATTCCACGAATATATACAATTCTGTTCTCACTGGACTCGAACTCACAATCTCGAAGTTGGAGGGATCACCTCAATACCGCTAGGTCAAAAGCCCTTTGGTGTTAATGGAGACTGTTAGAATGTCAATTTTACTTCTGTTTTACTTGATGTTGTTGTCAAATGTCAATGCAAAATTTTAATTTGCTAAAGAATCATATGGCAAATTCCAGAAGTCCATAACTCTGAAAATGCAATATGTTTTCAAACTAGATATTGCTTGGTTTATTTCATTTCATGTGAGCTTCAACTTCAATAAATATCTATATTTTAATATGTACCGTCTTGCGTCCATGCTATCAAAAGCTACAACTATCTCTTGAAGGAGTCTTAGCTCCACCGATAGGAACATGCCACCTTTCTAAGTAAGCTCACCCGTAAACCACAAACTACACTTACAAACAATCTAAGAAGAAATCAAGTATCACCCATTTTTCATCTATCAAGGATGGTCATGTTGGGAAATTACGGCCTCACTAATTCCCACCACCCAGTCCAACAATAATAGTAAAGAAATAAGAACAATACACAACACAAGATTTAACGTGGAAACTCCAAAACAGGAGAAAAACCACCGGCCCCCAAAGAGAGAAATACACTATATCACAAATTGTTACAATGATATAGACGACTCTCTTAAGCCAACTACACTCTCCAAAATATTTAACTAATACAACTCTCAAACAAAGGTAAGAAAGAATGAAATAATTAAATACTTAAAGTGTATTGATTGGTGCGATTTGAAATGAAGACTTAGCCCCTCTTATATAACCAAGTCACTCACCCCTCACATCTTCCTCCCACCAATGTGGGATAAACATATCTTCTACTAGCCAAAATAAACCAACAAATCTCCACCTTTTGGATAGAAGAAGATAACCATGCTTCCACATTGCAAGGATAACCGATGTAGACGCTTCCTCGACGACAACTTCAAGATCCTCATCTTCATGTCGTTGACATTATCTCCCAAGAGACAAAACTTGCATCTTCATCGAACATTGTCTAAACCGATAATCATTGTCATCACAGACAATCATAACTCTTAACAAGAATTATCATACTCCACCATTAAGAGTATAGCACTTAGAATATCACATTCCAAGCATTTCACCTCGGCACATGTTGTTGAACAACCAGCTGAAACTTTATGGTGCAACTTCCTTGTTTGGCTTTCCCGAAAGTCCCATCAGCTACAACATCAGTTTCCACCACACAGCCTGCATCAACGCCAAACCAATGCCCATGTGTAATTGTGGAACCGCTAACGAACATCCCTTTCCACGGTGGCGCGGACACACCATGAGGATGACGTGACTTCAGAGGAATTCGTCACTCTCCGTAACAACGGAGACAATGTTAGCGTTTTTGGAGCCATTTGCCGGATTAGCTCCACCGGAACAATTAACCCTTACATGTCCAGTCTCCCGCACTTCCAACATGTCAGATTCTTTCTAGAGTTTCTCTTCTGCCTATCCGAACACAACACTATCGTATCTCCTGATGACGAGACCCCGTTACCTTCCAGTCTTTTCTCCTCGGATAGGAGCTTGCTAGTAACGTCTTCAAACTTCAGAGTTTTCTTCCCATACATCAAAATAGGTTTCATGTGTTCATAAGACGATGATAAAGATAATATCAACCTCAAAGCTTTATCTTCATCATCCGTTTTAACTCCAATAGCCTCCAGTTCTGAAACAATACCGTTAAGAATACTTAGATGATCTGAAATCTTTGAACCCCCCATCCATACGCAGAGTATGAAATTGTTCTTTAAGACACAACCGATTTGAGATGCCCTTGCCCTGGTACAACTGCTCTAGTTTAACCCAAAGCTCCTTTGCCGTTGATAACCCGTGCACATTTGCAAGCACGTTCTTTGCAAGACACAAACGAATCGCACTTGCTGCCCTCAAATCCATATCATCCCATTCTTCTTCATCGAACTTACTGCTAGAATCACTGCCAGGAACAAGGGTGGGTTTACCCTTCAAAGCCTTGTGTAAACCGGACTGAATCAACACATCCTTGACTTGAACCTGCCATAAGCCAAAATTGATCATCCCATCAAATTTCTCTACATCAAACCTCATTGGACTGAACTTCGACATCGTATCCGTATCCTATAGACAACACTTTCTCTGATTTTGCCCACGTTTCGAATAGCCAAAAGATGTAGCAGGTAGCCAGGACCCTTTAAATCGGAAATCCACAACTCGCCACTAACAAATCCAACTATTACTACGAATCAGAAAAAATATTGTCTAACCAGATACCCTATACGATCAATAGAACTCGTTTCTGATGTGGACGATCCACTCCCGTGGCAACCACAGAGCATACTCCGACTCCTATAACCGAGACCCCCGTCAAACCTGACGCTCTGATACCAGTTGTTGGGAAATTACGGCCTCACTAATTCCCACCACCCAGTCCAACAATAATAGTAAAGAAATAAGAACAATACACAACACAAGATTTAACGTGGAAACTCCAAAACATGAGAAAAACCAACGGCCCCCAAAGAGAGAAATACACTATATCACAAATTGTTACAATGATATAGACGACTCTCTTAAGCCAACTACACTCTCCAAAATATTTAACTAATACAACTCTCAAACAAGGGTAAGAAAGAATGAAATAATCAAATACTTAAAGTGTATTGATTGGTGCGATTTGGAATGAAGACTTAGCCCCTCTTATATAACCAAGTCACTCACCCCTCACATCTTCCTCCCACCAATGTGGGATAAACATATCTTCTACTAGCCAAAATAAACCAACAGGTCATATTTATCATATAAATTCAACTATTAACATCTATCAGAATATCATACCACTTGTAACCCGCGTGCTCGACCACCAAAACCACCCAGCAAGTCCACCCAACACGCCGTAGCACCAGTGGTGGAACCAAAAAAAGTTTTCACCAGGGGGGAAATTTTTTTAAAAGCGTAGCAATTTTTTTTTTCAAAATATAGACGTTTTGGGCAAAATTTGAATATTTTTGGGCAAAATCTAAAGGCTTTGGGAACAAAATATGAAGATTTTTGGGAGAGAAAAAAAACCATTGGGGCAAAATGAAAAAATCAAAATTTTTTACACTAAATAATAAAAATTCACTGGGCGCGGGTGCCCCTCTTGCCCCTACATATTTTCGCCAGTGCGTAGCACGGTATGCTGTGGCCAAAAATCTTGGCGTTGAGCTCATGCACGGGAGAATGAGACGTGTTGGCGACGTGGCGAGCTCCCATTGGTATTTTTTATTTTTTTTACTTTCTGTACCCCTTTAACACCCAACTTTCAATCCTAATTTGACATATCAATCCATCACGTCACCCACTACTTACTTTAATCCCAATCACATTTATCACGTCACCGCAAACTACCCCACCCAGGGGAGCCCCTAAGGGGAGCAAGGTGATCGACCGCTCAGGACCCATGATTTTTAGGGGCCCAATTTTTTTATATGTACATACATAATTAGAGATTTGAGAAACATGAGAAGTATGAAAACATAATTGAAGAAGCGAATACGAAACACAATAGGCTCAAATACAACAATCAAATGCCCCATAAAAAAAGAAATCAAAGTCCACTAGCACTCTAGCAAGGCTTGAAGATCTTTTTTTAAAAAGACATATATTACTACTTAGGGTCTAAGGACCTTTTTTCCGTCTTGTTCTAGGCCTCTAAATTCTCGGGACCGGCGCTGACCCCACCCCACCACCACTACAAGTGGTCTCAGAAGTTCAAAGTTCATGCATAATCCCAAAATGTGTACTAGTACCATGTCAAATTATACCACGCCTCATTGACTAACTTGCACCATTGTTTTATCTATACATAGTTCCCCAGTTGCATTTCACCTTGGTCAAACAATATTTTAGATATTTTCTATATAGTCATTAGTTCCGTTCCACGGGACTATTCACTATTGACCAAGCCAACAACAGACCCAATTGTGCTTCAGTTTTACCTATCTGGTGTGATCCTAAAAGATCATATGCATCGTAACATAATATAATAATGTGCTAATAAACGTAAACCGTCAAGGTAAGCCACAAACTTTGATCCAAACTCTACACTGGAAGACATAATGTCCGGTACACAACATTGAACTCGGATAGAAACCAAAATCATAAATATCAGTACCTTAAAAACAGTTCCTGTTTACCTACATATGTATGTTTAAAAATGGCTACAGGCCGTGGATATAAGTCTATATAATAAGATTATATATAATAACGTGAGGTTGGTTCAGTGTGCTACAGGGCGAGGTGCACGTGGGCGAACCGGGGTCTTTGATGGGCTCACCCTGCATCAACATACATCGTATATCATCATATAATTCATATATATCTCCACAAACCAAACATAAATATGAAAAACACAAAATAAAGTAACGATCACACATACCTTATTGGCAGCGATCCCAAAACAGCACCACTACAGTTCAGCGCAGCAATTGCACTCTCAGCCTGCAAGATTCAAATCCAAGATTACGACAAAACAGGAACCATTTCGTGATAGCTATCATTGATAATGCGAACACCCAACAGATTACAGCCTCATTACAGAAAATAAAATAAAATAAAATAAAATAAAATAAAAAATGAGCTATAAGATAACATTGCCATATTGATCTATTACTCCCACCGATAACTCACTTATGCTTTACATTAATAGATTTTAACCCTAATAATTATCTACATAATATAACAATAATACAGTATGAATTCAACTAGGAAAGTAAACGTTATTTTAGAAAGATCATACAAACTAATTTGACATATGAGATATTATTTCCACTTACAACTGTGAACTATGTAATTCTGTTTTACACTAAATGCGAAATGAAGTGTGTGTATAAATGATTCTTCCTAATTAAACCTGTGACATCGAGTAAATTAAAGGTAGACTGATACATTGAATCATGCGCACATATATAACTAGATACATAATCAAATTTAACAAAATGAGTTTGCCATTTTAAAAAATCTAATATAACAAAATAAATGCACAGCAAATTAATTTATAGGTTTAGGAAATTACCATTACAAATTCCACAAATCCAATACGAGTAGGATGCTGATAGTTTCCAAGCAACCTTAAGCGGTAGACCTAGTAAATAAAACATTACCTTCGATTAATAAAAGATTCAATTTAACAAGCACCAACTTTTGCAGATTACATAATTCAACTCACAAACCTCGCCACAAAGTGTTTCAAAGAAGAGTTTGACATCTGTGTGTGTAACCTGCTTGTAGCAAAATAGATCAATATATGCTTTCATACTAGCATATATCAAATGCATTCACAACAAAACAAAATGATCCCAACTACCTTCTTGTCGATGTTAGTACAATAGATAGTTCTTGCACACATTTCCCTTTCATCTTCAGACTATGAATTAATAAATAAAACGTTTTTATGTTGGCAAAACTGTGTATCCATAGTTTATTCAATCTTCAAGTCAAGAATGAATCGTACCCGGGGCAAATATGTAGGATTTACTGGTGCAATTGCAGTTTTTGAAGGCAATATCTTAACTGGATAATATCCAAGCATACTTCCACCGAGACTTAATGCGTTCCTTGCACCTTCTGCAGCCACATTAAAAAGTATGAGATATAACTCAATAAATTTATTTTATTTAATTATTAAATCATTAGGCAAACTCATAATTGTATACCCTCATCAGTAAACTCTACAAAGGCAAATCGAAGAATGGAAGTAGGGTCACCACATACACGGCAATCCACAACCTATCGAGTTACACAGAAACAAAAATGAAAACCAAAGGTATATCACTAAAATATTACTATATGATAATCAATATTTTACCTGTCCACAATTGATAAAAAGGGCTGCAAGTTGTTCTTCAGTAACCTAAATAACACCAACCCAAAATACTAAATAAAAATTGAAACTTTATGACATTACTACAAAAAAGTAGGTATAAATGAACACCTGGTGATGAATATCAGACACGTAAACCGTCCTCTTAATGACATCTTCTCGTTGTGCCATACTTGTTCGTGTATTCATCCTCCATTTCCCATTACCATAGTTGCTCTTCTTCTAGCCATAACCATCAAAATCAGCACAAAAAACACAAAAAATCAAATTACTAGTATTGTGCTCTTTTTGCATACAAAGACACAATCATTTAAAGGCGGATCTAGTATATACCCAACGGTAGCACGAGCTACCGGTGAAATACGCAATGCAGTGAATTTTTTTTTGAACTTTTAACTAGTGATATCACTGGGCAGTGTAATTTTTTTTTGTGTGACACCATTAGATAATGTAAATTTTTTTGAGGTTGTAACTAGTAACACCCTTGACTACCATTCCTAGATCCACCACTGAATGTCTATTTTTCCAATAAACCACTAGCTTTCCAATAACAATATATACAAAATATGAATGAATTATCACAAACAAGGATGAGGGTATCGAATATACCCGTCTAACAAGAGTGCCATTCGGGTTATTCGCATTAGTGAACGCAGAGTTGTTAGTTTGCATCAAGAAATTGTTAATAGCAGCATAACCAAAATGAGCAGCAGGTGATGGTGCTACTAAAAGGGGCCTAGCATAATTTTTCGAAAGCGAATGGGGCACAAATTCAGCAGCCAAAGGATTCAATTTCGACAACATTTCAGCCAAATCCTTCATATCTTTTTTAAACTCATCATCTTCTTGATCGTGATCATGATTATTATGATTGTTTGAAACACCGTTTCCATTATATAACAGATTCCCATTTCCATAACAATTTCCATTTGTAGTTATCTTTTTATGTTCATCAGTACTCGATTTCGAGTGATTAACGACATCGTTTTCGACATGGTTATTCGACCAATTATTCTCAACAACAGCCATGATATCAATTAACCCACTTACCAACACACTAAACTTAAAAAGGGGGTTCCTTTTTCTGCAAAATATTAGTATAATTTCACACATCAAATCAAAGAGAGAGTACACAAATATAACCCAAATTGCAAAAAGAAAAAGATATACCTGATTATGATTTATGGGGTCCTTGGAAAAGTGTTCATTGATCAAATTCAGCTCAAAGATCGTTGGTTGATAGATGATTTCAGTTACAAATTACATGAAAATCATAAAGATTGAAACTTTATGAATGTTTAATACATAATAACATTTGGGTTATGTTGTAAAGATAGAAAGAGGTGTAGAATTCATCAACCTAAACAAGAAGATTCTAGAGAAAGAGTGTGGGTGTTTTTTGTGTGTGTGAGAGAGAGAAAGAGGAAATAGGTGTCTTCTTCTTCGGATCGTCCTTTTTGATAACACCACTTTTTGGAGTACGGACCCTCTTATTATGGCACAACATTTAAATCACATCACATATAACACCAATTTGTTGTTTTGTGAAGTGTCTCGGTGCTTTGAGTGCGAGGTGCGTTGAAAATGTTGATTAATGATAGTTTTGAGTTGAAGTATGGGTGAGATTTGTGATGGTGATTAAAATATGACGGATAGATTGAGTTAAAAAAGTAGAGAATAATAATAAAAAAAAATAATCAATCAAAATATTCTACGCTTAATTACATTACATTACATAAACCCTACATCCAAACCCATGTCCCGTAGCATCAAAATGGGGCGTCTTTTTCTGCCATCTCAGCAGCTCACGACGTGGGTACTATTGCGTCACAAATGGTCCAATATATGAAACTCCGTATACAACATGTATTTATAAATTTACAACACTTTGTGGTAATTTATGGGAAAGTTGATTTCTAAGATTAGTTAGACATGAGATATTAGGGTGTATTTGAGTAAAATTAGCTGATAGTTAGAGATAAAGTTTATAGTTGATATTGGAGTAGAAAGATTAGACTAAAGCAAGTAGTTGAAGCTTACATCTTTAGCCAGGAACTTATTTTTTATAAATGTAAGACAAATATGTAAAACGGTGTAAATATATCTAAAATTTAAGGAGTTATAATGTAATTTCACATTTTATAAGGTTCTAGTTTATGTTGGATGTGTGAAGGATATATCAAAATAACAAGTAAAAGAAGAAGAAAAAAAAGCTGATTTGGATTTTGCAGTGGAGGCGCTTCGCGGCCCTTCCTGGGCGCGGCGCGGCTAGGGCCTGACGGGCTGAAAATTCTAGAATCAAGTTTTCTTGTTTCCTAAGTTGTTTCCTTGTCTATATAAACATCTCATTGTAACCCTAACATGTGTGCACGAAAATTATAGTGAAGAATCTCTGGTTTGCGCCTGTGGAGTTGGGATATAACCACGTTAAATCTCGTGTCATTTACATTTATCGTCATGCTTTACTTTATCGTTTATCGTTCGTGGGTTTGGTGATTGGTTTAAATCACAGGTCTTGTTTGAGTCCATTATTCCTAACAGTTTATTTAATAAATTATTTCACGTACAAAAGTTTATCTAGTAAACAAGACTAAATGCAAAAGTTTATGGAAAAAAAATATATATTAATCTTAACTTCTTATAAGCTCCTTTAAATTGTGTCAAACAACATCTTAATTAGTGTTTCTATACCAAAGTTTGAATTATTTCTGTTCGTTAAATGCATGATTAGGAACTTCAAGGGCAATACTCGCTTCTAATAGTCAATTGAAGATCTAAGGAGTTTACATGATAGATTTTTGTCAAAGTCATTTTAAAATTCAAAGCTACATTGGTAAGTTTTTCAAAAGTTTCGTTGAAATGAGACAATTGAATTGAACATCATACTTGTATGTTTAAAGTGTTCTAAATCAACTCATTTTTATTAGTTTGTTTATTTGTTAAATTTGATATATTAATGAGTACAACCATATAAATTTCCGAAACTTATAGACGACATAAACAATTAAAGGGACTATAATCATCGATTCATTCATTTGGACATCTGAGTATTCGACCACTCGAGTGTGTGGTTGTATGTAAAGACCCTAATCTTACGAATGCCAATACATATAAATAAAGGTGACTTAAAAGATAAGTGAGCGTTATTCTTATTTGAATTCAAACCATAGTTCAAACCAAAGTTGACAAACTTATTCAAAAGTACTACTAAACCAAAATAAGCTACTAAATTTTGAAGGAAATCTCTAAGGCAAGGTGCTAAGTTCACTCCACTCTACACTCTTCCCTCGTTCCCAACGCCCCCTTGATTACCTGTCGTATAAGAAGGAAAACAAAGAATACGACTGAGCCAAAACCCAGTGAACGGATATAACGAATAACGGAGTATAGTATGACATGCAAATTTTATTTCAAAACGAACTTATTTTCAAAATAATTTAGTATTGCAAAACAAAGTACAAATATGTATAGATCCACAATACCATATATCATGATGCAAAATTTCATAAAACAATGCACTAAGAGTCAAACAAATAGTAACAAAGTATCGAAATGAAATCATAGGGTAGCTACTCCACTAATCATCCATATCGGTAACGTTTCGTATGACACTAAGATGAACGTACACTGTAACGACCCGGCTTTTTCGACTTGCTTTTGTGCCTTGTGTTTTTGCGAAACTGCGTATTTGTGCGTACTGTGTTACTTTATACTCTGGAAACTTGATTTACGTGGTTTACTTCCATTTATATGTTAAAACGTGCCTTAGAGTACGTAGGATACATAACTTGATCATTGGAAGCCTTTATAACCGTTAGTGTTATTTGACGTTTCGAATAAACCGCGAACTTGCGCGCACGTTTAACTTTTGTCATAATCAGAATATTATGACTGCGAAATATTAATTATTATTTTATAATAATAATTACCTGGGTTTTTGGATGCTTAATTACGCGTAGTAATTTAATTATGCACAATAGTTAGTCTTGTTGGACTTTCTACCTTGTTGGGCTCAAGCCCACCCTACTCTAGCTAGTGACCCAATTAATTAGCCCTTGTCCATGTCATCAATCCTTGTCAAATTCCTTGCTTATAAATACTAGCCCTTGTCCATGTCATTAATCCTTGTCAAATTCCTTGCTTATAAATACTAGCCCTTGTCCATGTCATCAATCCTTGTCAAATTCCTTGCTTATAAATATTAGCCCTTGTCCATGTCATCAATCCTTGTCAAATTCCTTGCTTATAAATACTAGCCATTTACCTCTCATTCAAATCACTTGCTCATTTGGTTTTCACACACACTTGTTCTTTCTTTCTTTCCTTTCTAGTATTGCTTGTAAGTCTTCTTTTTCTTCTTCTTTTCCTTTCATTTTCGTGGCCATCATCATCATATTATGGAGATCAAAGTTCCTTTTAGCTTTGATCTTGCTTATATCTTGTTGATTCAAGCATGAATCTTTCAAGAACATGGAAGATTCAAGCTTTCTAGCTTTGAATCATCACCAACTTTGTAGATTCAACTTTCTTTTACTTTAATCTTGTTATTTTGTGATAAAGATTCAAACTTTTGTTTGTTATCTTCATATATCTTAAAGATCCAAGCTTTATGCTTCAAGAACTTCAAGAACACTAAAGGTTCAAGCTTTCTAACTTTGTGACCTTATAAATTGTGTGAAAGGGATCCAAGCTCTCTAGCTTAGGGTTCCATCACCTCTTTTGACTTGGATCATGTTCATACTTGTTTGATTGATGTAAAGTTTGTAACTTTGTTTGTAAATAGGACTTGTAATTGTGTTAAGACTAAGGATATGATGTAACCTTGGTTCATCATCCATCTAAGACTCTTAAATGAGTTGTGTTACCACTTGGTCTTAACATATTGTGTATTGATGGTAGAATCTTGGTCAAAAGTGATGCTAAACCATCAACGAGTTGTACACTTGAAGCTACAAGCATCAAGGATGAGAACCGTGATGAGCATCAAGCACCAAGAACCTCACCGGAGCACTTGTCCACTGATTTTCGTACCTGATCAGACCACCTGGGCTACTGGAAAGTTAATTTTCAGTTAGTTCGGTTCGAGTAGATGATTTTCCGTTTAGACCTCGTCTTAATCCGAGTTACGGTTTAGGATTTATGGCCCTCCGAGAGTCACTACACCCTATTAACGTTGTGCTGAAATTTCTGACCTACTCGCACTTAAACCGTCGCCACGGTCAAACGAAGACGAGTTAGGTTCTGAAAATTGGTCAGCGGTTAGGGGACTCACATACGGAGCCATAGCCACTGACTATGCATCTTTTCGATTTACGTAGAGGTCGCAGCAGCTGACCGAAGTCAGCCTATTGTTTCGATCTCTATTCTTGTCGAACTTACTTAGCTTTTATGATGATGAATGATGATGATGATGATGACACTTAAACTTATTTTATGCACTATTAGAATTTATAAAAACAACCTACTAACCTAGTAACCCTTTATTTAGGTTGATGGCCTTTCGGACCGACTTACTACTTGCGTACTTTCATTACCGACTTTACCGCTTTTATCACTGTGAGTTATAGCATTCCCTTTTTACTTTAACTTATTTTGGGAACTGAGAATACATGCGAATTTTATGTTTTACATACTAGGCACGAGTACTTAAACTTATATATGTGTGGGTTATACAATGGCATAAACATTCCCTTTAGCTCGGTAACATTTAATCATTGGTTTTTGAACCATGAACGCGAATCTTAGATATGGATCCATAGGGTTTGACATCCCCACTCGGGCTAGTCGCGCTAGCATTTAACGAGTGTTTAATACTTCGTAGACATACGCACTTGCTAAGTGTACTTTCAGGGGGTATAAACATTAAGTTAGTTACCGAGTGCCCACGGTTATACATATACTTTATCATACTGATTTGAATTACTGATTTGAAACGCTTGTTTGAAGCATTGAAATCTCGTGGCCTACATTACATTACTGAATACAAACAAACTATAGCTCACCAACATTCGTGTTGACTTTTTAAGCATGTATTTCTCAGGTGTTTAGACGTTGTTGCTTCTACTGTTAGCCTTACTGTTCTAGTCTCGGTGTATAGACTTGCTGTTACAGACTTGCTGTGTTAGACTTCCGCTGCATTACTTAGAGATGTCTCAAGCATGAAACTTTTACTTTGCATTCCCAACTTATGTTATTTTCAAAACAATAGCTTTGTAATGACCTTAGTATCATGTACTCATGTTAATGTTTCCTATTCATCTTTTGTAAAACGTTATCTGTTCATGAATGCAAAACTGGTTTTCAAACAGCATATAGTGTTTGACCTTGTAATGATCCTGTTGTTGATGTACCGTACACGATGATTTTGTACGGGGCGTCACAGTTGGTATCAGAGCCAGGTTGTAGGGAATTAGGTTGCATTAGTGAGACTAGGACCGACCTGAGTAAGATTCACTAATAGGACTAATCTACAACTTGCTAGTTTACTTGTTTCTGCGGAACCTGCTGCATGCTACTGTGTTATATTACTACATGTTACTGCTTACTACTACTGCATGCCACTGCTTACTTTTACTACCGTATAAACTTGCTGCATGCTACCGTTTCCTTTTACTGCTATGTAAACTAGCTGCATGCTTTTCTTATTCTAGCTACTACATGCTACTATCTGCTTTCGATTGCATGTTACTTCTGTTTAGTACTGTTAATATTGCCATGCTATATACTGCTGTAAATGAGCAGGTTGCTGTAGTGCCTGATTACGTGCTTGCTTCATGCCTGCTATTCGCTGCACCGACTTGGAAAAACTTACCTTTCCTAGTTCAGATGTTCTTCTGAACCCATTTCCCACACGTCTAACCCTAAGGATTAGTATTGTAATCCACCTGTTACTGCTGTTCCACCGTTCCAGAGATCGAAACGATTCTTCACGCAATCTAAGAGGAGTACCCCTCAGATTACACGCCCACTAAAGTCGATCCTCGGAGGAGGAGATATTGGAGGATTTGTCGGAGTAACCGCACCCCGAGCTCACTCTAAATAGCCACATACGACGTGTGAACATTCGAAGGTTGTTCAGTTCCTGCAAGATGGCTCGTATCTCGTACGCTTTCATGACCGTCACTTATCTCTTTCGTTCTTCACCACTGCTCGACGATCTGACGACATTTCTGGATTTAGTACCCTAACACTCTTAGGCATTGGGGAAGTCGGGAGGACAACTCCTTTCACAAGGTCAGAGTGCCTTCTACTGATGCTCAACCATACCCAAAGACTTGGGAGTCGCCTCAAGACATATCGTACTACTACTTGCTACACATACAACTCGATGTGAGACCCAGATTGAATTTCTAGAAAGGAACCTAACGATGTTACCTGAACCTGAACATTTTGAAGAAATTTCAGGACATTTAGGCATTGGTGCATGACCTACGGAACTTACGCACCCACACCGAGAAACCGTGAGATTAATTATGTAGATTTTGTTTTGAGATAGCATAGATAAAGCACCGTTGGATGAAATTGAGTAGAACTGAAAGTGATCACGTTACATTGACCATATGGAGTGATATTGGAATGAACGTACGATTTAGTACAATATAATGACGCCAGGCCAGCGTAATTATATTGAAGTGAATCATGCAGAAGTCCCAATGTTACTACATAAGGAATATGAAGCGATTCAAAGGAAATTTTGGTAGGAACCACTTGAGTATACGCATTATGGTATGATAAAGGCAGGAATAACCACTTGGTCTAGATACTGTACGAGAAGGGCCTGGACTGCAGAATTGATAACCCGAAATTTTTTTATAGATATAGACACCCTGGATACTTAAGGAAAAAGTTCTCAAATAGGAAAAAAAAACTTTGGACTCACATACGATAGAGCAATCATTATCTCAGCTATGGAGACTCGCATGGATCCTGATTTTAGTTAGGGTACGTTTCTTCACAACGATTTATCGTCTCAGAATTTTTTAATACTAGAGTGATAGAAACCTTATATCTAAGAATCCTAGTGTGATGACTAATAAGCCATTAACAATCATGAGAGTTAAGTATTCTATAGGACAAGCTAATGGTAAGTTGGCAGAGATAGAGGAGTAATTTAAGATAGTACCTTAAAAATTAACAGGTGGGTCATTTGGAGATGACCTCATGCCAACAAAACTTGGAAGTTTTATAGTAGTAGTTGGAAAGGATTAGTTACCTGCGCACAAGCAGATGTTATTTGAGAAGGTTGATAAAAATTTTCACGGCAGTATAATAAGATTTGGTTGGAATGGACCTTAAAATTAACCTAATACTCATCGAGTTAGAAAGCTTTGAGGAAATAGTTGGAACGGACTGACTTTCAAGGACGAAAGCAAAAGTTATTTATAGTAAGAAGATTATTCGTATACCTCGCGAGAATGGTGAGCCAAAAGCCATCTGGATTACTTCAACAACCCGAGATCCCAGAATGGAAATGGGAAGGGATGACGATGGATTTCATTCTGAAACTACCGAAAACAGTCGGCAGTTATGACACTATCGGGGTTATCGTTGATCGCCTCACCAAATCTGCTCACTTTCTAGCCATGAAAGAAACCGATACAATGGACAACGATACATAAAGGAAATTGTATCCCGTTACTTCAGCAATTCAAATTCTATACTACCCAAGAATCGTATTTGATACTCATTCTTATGCGACACTGAATCCTAACTTATTCCAAGAGAATTCTTAATCAATGATAATCACACCATCACCCTTCTTACTTCGATATTAGTCATACCAGTTCGAAATTTCTAAAATCAATGGGTAGTTAATCCCCGTCCTCATACTCTCCCTTTCGTTTCTCACTTATAAGCAACAACTTTATACTTAAGCATTTTTGGTCGAAGGACTTATGCCCTACTAATAGTCATCAACCACATTAAAATTCAACAGTTTTCATTACCTCGTAACATTTTTGCTCAAATATCACCCGATATTTTCAAAAGTCTTTTACTCGATTCTCATCAATCTTTTTTCAACTTGTAACCTCCGAAATATGAAAAAAATTTTTGCCAAAATTTTACTTACACTATTTTACTGTGCGATCCTCTCAAAACTTAATAAAAATAAATTTATTTTATTTGCCATTCGTGCAAATTTTTGAAATCGTATACGTTATATAAAATAAAGTAAATAATTACTTCTTTTTGACAAATACATATGAAATTTTACTTTCACTTTTACAAATCAAATCTTTTATTCAAAGAATATTTTACCTTGAATGGTACGTGTTGTACATAACCCTAGTTTGCTAAGAACTTAATTTCTTTTCTTACATCGTCACCTTAAATGAATTCTATAAAATTTTCGTTGCTTGTCAATATAAAATTTTTCGTTGCTTATTCGTATCCAAGTCATCATGAAGACAGACAACTGTCGAAACTAAGAGATTCATGTGTGTGTATGTGATGAAGGCACTTACTACCACGTCATACAGAGCCTTCGGGCATCCACAAACACTTAAACCATTCAAGATTACTGCTTTACCCCAGGGATCTTATTCTTCACACCTGTCGGAGCGATGCTCTATCTTACATAACTCAAAGTCCTGACCTATTCCAAGGAAATTCTCATCTAGCGATATTAACATCATTAGTATTCCGACTTTAATATTAGCCATAACCTGTGTGGCATTCTGCAAAGTCAAGAAGCGATTAACTTCTCATCCTCATGCTCTATCCTTCATACCTCACTTTTTAGCAACGGCTTCGGACGTAAACATTTTTGGGCCAAAGACTTAAGTTCGGATAATCATCAAAACTACATTTAATTCATTAGTTTTCATTACCTAGTAACATGTCAACCGATGATTCAAAGATTTTTCACTCGACCTTTTTCAACTCGTAACCTCTGATATACGAAAAACTATGTTTATCAAAATTTTTACACGTTGATTTACACGTTGCTTATTTGTGCGGTCCTCACGAGATTTATGGACAAATGAAAGTACTAAAAACTTTTCTATCACTTACGCGATTTATAAAATCATATATGTATAAATTTACCCTTACTTATTTTGGGTTAGTACATACTAAGTTATACCTTCAAGATGATTAAAAATCGCTCCTTTATTGAGTTGTTTTAAGTCAAATAATTTTGTGCAAATGGTACTCGTTATACATACTTCTAAATTTACCAAGAACTTCGTTCCATTTATGTTGTCGCATCAAACGTTTAAAGGTTTTTCAAAACTTCCTCGGTTGATTTTATTAAAGGTTTTCGTATTAGACTACACCATGTAGGGATCACACTTCTTCTCTCCCTCCGTTAGGGATGAAGCTTACTATTAAAATCCTTGTTAAAAACGCTTGAGCCACTTTGGGTGGCAGATTTATAAAAAAAAAAAAATTTGTTAGGAAGTCTTTGTACTCGAAAAATGTTCCTTTTAAGGTTAAACATGGCAAAATCGCGTGCCGATAAATCAGTTTTCTGAGGTACACTCAATGGTCACCCCATTGTAGGAAGGGCACTAGGTGGGTTTCTATTCTCAATATTTCACTGCTAATCGCAACATCCTCGTAAAAATCATCTCTATGAATTAGTAGGTTGAGGTACAAGAAATTGTTTTGAGATTCTTTTCACTTAGAGTAAACCGTTCTTTACGACCAAGGGTCCACGTATCTTCTTGTCCACGCATCTCCTTAAGTATAAGGATAAATTCAGAACAAACCGCTCGAAGAGTTCACCCTGGTTCAAAGATCACACCTTTCGTGCGATTCTCTTTCGAAAATGTAAAGTAACATACTTTAGGAATCTATGAATCTTGTTATCCTCTTGGAAGGGACTGCTTAAAACATCTGCAATACGGATATGGTTACTCTACACATTCCTTTCTTCGTTGGTTGCAACTATATGTTGTTCTAGTTAATGTTAACCCTAACTTCAACATGTAACTGAAAGGATAAAGTTACATTATGGAACTGTTCTTTCATTCCATCTAAGGATAAGTTCACCTGCAGTATGGTAAACTGGGTGATATCCTTCATTGTTCGTTCAGACCGTCCTGAAGGCACTATAGATAATTATGGCTTGCATTGCATATAAGTCTGATTATTCACTTTCAGCAAAAGTTTCAATTCATATAGTCAAATGAAACGTTCTTAAATATCGAGTTCTTTATGCCTATGGTCTCTTTCCGAAATCAAGGGGTTAGTAAAATCCGTGGCTAACACTATCCAGACATCAAATCGCATGGTTATGATCACCATGTTTTCCATCCTGCCTGTCAGCTTTGTATTGCTACATAAGTGCTCAATGTTTTAGATGAGTTTAGTAACATTCATGATGTATTTCATGCATCCAGCTTACTAAAGATGCATGTAAGGCTAAAAACATCATTTTTTCTTTTGTGGATATATTCAGACAACATACTCTTGTTAACCAGAAATGAAATCAATTTGTTGATCTCCTAAGAGACTTAATTAATAGCATATACCTATTCTTACTTTTATACGCCAGAGTACCTTTCAAGGTAAATAGCTCACTTTTTAGCCCACGAATCTTTCAGAACTTTGATACGCTACTTCTTATTTAAATACGGTACCATTTTTTTTTTTGTCACTCCTCAAATTTCGGGACGAAATTTCCATTAACAGGTGGGTAATGTAACGACCCGGCTTTTTCGACTTGCTTTTGTGCCTTGTGTTTTTGCGAAACTGCGTATTTGTGCGTACTGTGTTACTTTATACTCTGGAAACTTGATTTACGTGGTTTACTTCCATTTATATGTTAAAACGTGCCTTAGAGTACGTAGGATACATAACTTGATCATTGGAAGCCTTTATAACCGTTAGTGTTATTTGACGTTTCGAATAAACCGCGAACTTGCGCGCACGTTTAACTTTTGTCATAATCAGAATATTATGACTGCGAAATATTAATTATTATTTTATAATAATAATTACCTGGGTTTTTGGATGCTTAATTACGCGTAGTAATTTAATTATGCACAATAGTTAGTCTTGTTGGACTTTCTACCTTGTTGGGCTCAAGCCCACCCTACTCTAGCTAGTGACCCAATTAATTAGCCCTTGTCCATGTCATCAATCCTTGTCAAATTCCTTGCTTATAAATACTAGCCCTTGTCCATGTCATTAATCCTTGTCAAATTCCTTGCTTATAAATACTAGCCCTTGTCCATGTCATCAATCCTTGTCAAATTCCTTGCTTATAAATATTAGCCCTTGTCCATGTCATCAATCCTTGTCAAATTCCTTGCTTATAAATACTAGCCATTTACCTCTCATTCAAATCACTTGCTCATTTGGTTTTCACACACACTTGTTCTTTCTTTCTTTCCTTTCTAGTATTGCTTGTAAGTCTTCTTTTTCTTCTTCTTTTCCTTTCATTTTCGTGGCCATCATCATCATATTATGGAGATCAAAGTTCCTTTTAGCTTTGATCTTGCTTATATCTTGTTGATTCAAGCATGAATCTTTCAAGAACATGGAAGATTCAAGCTTTCTAGCTTTGAATCTTCACCAACTTTGTAAATTCAACTTTCTTTTACTTTAATCTTGTTATTTTGTGATAAAGATTCAAACTTTTGTTTGTTATCTTCATATATCTTAAAGATCCAAGCTTTATGCTTCAAGAACTTCAAGAACACTAAAGGTTCAAGCTTTCTAACTTTGTGACCTTATAAATTGTGTGAAAGGGATCCAAGCTCTCTAGCTTAGGGTTCCATCACCTCTTTTGACTTGGATCATGTTCATACTTGTTTGATTGATGTAAAGTTTGTAACTTTGTTTGTAAATAGGACTTGTAATTGTGTTAAGACTAAGGATATGATGTAACCTTGGTTCATCATCCATCTAAGACTCTTAAATGAGTTGTGTTACCACTTGGTCTTAACATATTGTGTATTGATGGTAGAATCTTGGTCAAAAGTGATGCTAAACCATCAACGAGTTGTACACTTGAAGCTACAAGCATCAAGGATGAGAACCGTGATGAGCATCAAGCACCAAGAACCTCACCGGAGCACTTGTCCACTGATTTTCGTATCTGATCAGACCACCTGGGCTACTGGAAAGTTGATTTTCAGTTAGTTCGGTTCGAGTAGATGATTTTCCGTTTAGACCTCGTCTTAATCCGAGTTACGGTTTAGGATTTATGGCCCTCCGAGAGTCATTACACCCTATTAACGTTGTGCTGAAATTTCTGACCTACTCGCACTTAAACCATCGCCACGGTCAAACGAAGACGAGTTAGGTTCTGAAAATTGGTCAGCGGTTAGGGGACTCACATACGGAGCCATAGCCACTGACTATGCATCTTTTCGATTTACGTAGAGGTCGCAGCAGCTGACCGAAGTCAGCCTATTGTTTCGATCTCTATTCTTGTCGAACTTACTTAGCTTTTATGATGATGAATGATGATGATGATGATGACACTTAAACTTATTTTATGCACTATTAGAATTTATAAAAACAACCTACTGACCTAGTAACCCTTTATTTAGGTTGATGGCCTTTCGGACCGACTTACTACTTGCGTACTTTCATTACCGACTTTACCGCTTTTATCACTGTGAGTTATAGCATTCCCTTTTTACTTTAACTTATTTTGGGAACTGAGAATACATGAGAATTTTATATTTTACATACTAGGCACGAGTACTTAAACTTATATATGTGTGGGTTATACAACGGCATAAACATTCCCTTTAGCTCGGTAACATTTAATCATTGGTTTTTGAACCATGAACGCGAATCTTAGATATGGATCCATAGGGTTTGACATCCCCACTCGGGCTAGTCGTGCTAGCATTTAACGAGTGTTTAATACTTCGTAGACATACGCACTTGCCAAGTGTACTTTCAGGGGGTATAAACATTAAGTTAGTTACCGAGTGCCCACGGTTATACATATACTTTATCATACTGATTTGAATTACTGATTTGAAACGCTTGTTTGAAGCACTGAAATCTCGTGGCCTACATTACATTACTGAATACAAACAAACTATAGCTCACCAACATTCGTGTTGACTTTTTAAGCATGTATTTCTCAGGTGTTTAGACGTTGTTGCTTCTACTGTTAGCCTTACTGTTCTAGTCTCGGTGTATAGACTTGCTGTTACAGACTTGCTGTGTTAGACTTCCGCTGCATTACTTAGAGATGTCTCAAGCATGAAACTTTTACTTTGCATTCCCAACTTATGTTATTTTCAAAACAATAGCTTTGTAATGACCTTAGTATCATGTACTCATGTTAATGTTTCCTATTCATCTTTTGTAAAACGTTATCTGTTCATGAATGCAAAACTGGTTTTCAAACAGCATATAGTGTTTGACCTTGCAATGATCCTGTTGTTGATGTACCGTACACGATGATTTTGTACGGGGCGTCACATACACCGTCAAAACAAAATCCTAGGATCGATCCATACGCCTCCTATCAAAATATAATAATAATGAGCTCGTACCAACTACCGGGTAATCAAAAGGAGACGCCGCAGATATAAACAAATACATCGCTACGGTCGATGCCACATTATCGGTGTCACAATAATGCGCCCACGGGACCTCCATGGATAGGTTACTCTTATGCATATTTTAAGAAACCGTTTTAACTGACTTATTAATTATAAATGTCCAAATACTTTTAAAGTGACTAATGGACTTTAAAATATGTTTTAAAAAGAAATAACGAGTTGACTTAAATATTTTACGCTTGACCAAACACTTAAAATGTATATAACATTGTATGTCGTATTATTTTAAAATCACGTGTCAACCCAACCATTCGGTCTAACTTTTGTCACGAGTCATGTTACATAATACTTTAGCCCTTTACATATTAACAACTTAAACGGGACAAAACGGGACATGTAAAGCCACGTGGAATGAGGAATACTCGATACGAATCACCGTACCACTCGTCACACACACACACACGTTCTTTACCGGGATGTTTCCAACCTTTTCGGGGCTGTTTTCGGGTTGTCCGGGACTGTTTTAGGGGCTGAAATTACAGCAGTTTCGGGACTGACTTTTAGCGACACTTTCTGGACTGTTTAGTGACAGTTTCAGCATGTTTTGCGACAGTTTCAGGCTAATTCGCGACAGTTACTGAGCTGAATTTTGGGCTGAATTCTAGACTGTTTTGGTTGAGGTTTTAAGACACGGTTTTGACACAATTTCCAAATACCAAAATATTATGATTTCCTCAATTAACAAACATAGGCAACCTTGTTAGTACATCCAAAATGAGGAAAACATAACACAATATATAGACTAACAAATATAACGAATTTCCAAATAAGCATGTCATACCAATAATTTTATACACAAATCGAAACAAAGTTTTAAGAGGAAGATTTACCGAAGCGATCCTAAAACCACCTAGAATATCCGTACCTTATTTTGAATGACGAAACTCCAAAGGCAACAAGATCCACCAAAGGATGCGATCACCGAGCCAAGTCTAAAGAACACACATGTATGAGCACAAAACGTATTCAAATAGGGAGTATGTAATATCCTTTATTTAATTAGTGTTACCATACGATTCTTATGCATTTTTTTTTTCTTTCAACTTTTCCATATTACACACAAGTTTTAAATACCCCATTAATCATAATACGCACCAACTCGAATTTGTGTATGTTGTTATTGTTGTAGCAAGATTTCAATTAATTAACTCACTGTATGTTCTTAGATTTATTTGTAGTTATAAATCATTAGGTTCATAGTCATATTAAGACAAATTTACTAAAATGAAAATGCATGACCAATGGACTCAATAATCTTTTGCTGTACTCATACTCCGTATAATTTGTAATCACCACCTGTCTAGGAACTTATATATATTAATTTTATCGTTAGTGTTTAAATATAACAAGCCATTTTTAAAAGATATCCATTTTATATTCAAATTTTAACATCTCATCTCTATAATAATCCATGTGATATATAGTCAATCTAAACTAGTAAGTTAATTAAGAAAAGTAATAAACAAATTTACATCAATAATAAAAATGTTGGTTAGTAGTTACCTCTAAAACGTGTGTGTTAGAGTCGGACCCGTAAATAATTCATATTCTTCTTTAAATCCTCTTCTGTCTCTATACTCTTCTTCTAAATATTACAGTATGATGGTTTGTAGTGAGAAATCAACTTGATGAATATTTTATTTCATTGTATTAAGAGTGTGCCTACAATGACACCTAGGGGATATACTATAACTTAATGAGACTTTTCCTTCCCCTTTTAATAAATGTGGCCCAACGAATTCTACAACTGATGAATTGATCTTTCTTATTTGGTATTGAATTTAGTAATTAAGTTTGGATATTACTACAAATGACTATTTGTTAACCTTAACTAATCTATTTATAACATGATACTAAGTTAAGTTTTAATTAGCATATAACTCACGGTCTTAAACTATTCAAGATGTTTATGTTAGTTTATTTACCAAATTAATTTATTTACTACTTATTACTTGTGTATCCAACTTATTTATTTTAATTTAAGTTATTAAAATTTTTAAGTAGTGAGTGATTGAACATTAGTTTTGAATTTTATATTGTTTTAGCTTTATAGGATATTACATTGTGAGTACCAATGAAGTGATTGTTACGTCACTATATGGGCCAAAATCAAATGAGCCTATTCTCAAAACGGAACCTGACAAATGGTCCGGCCCAACAACAATACTTATCAAGCTTTCATTCCAAATAATTAAATAAACGCACATATCCAATCCATATCATAAAAACAACTTATAGCCCAAGTAAATATATGTGTTTTTTTTTTTAACGGCAAAAAATCATTATATTAATAAGGCGCTAAAGGAATTACAACGGAATATATGTGTTTTACTCCGTATATGTTTAGAAAGACAAAACTCCAAAGTTGTATTAGGTGAAATTTAATCTTTACTAGAAAATTATATCAACTTCAACAATCAAGCTACCCTTGAGTGAATATATGTGATAATAGAGTTTTACCTAGAACTTTTGTCTATTTATATATACTTTTTCAATTATTCAATATATGTTATGTATCAAACTCCGTATTACTCTTATACTCTCTAATCATATTTATACGAATCAGAATAAAAAATAAGTGTACAATGGCTAGAACCATGCATCGTGATTATCTCAATAATGATCAACGATTTACATAAATGCAACGTACATTGTTAAATACAAAAGTTACACGTATCAAATAACTATGGAGGTAAATACGGGAGTAATGTTTTTCTATCAAGTTGTATTAGCAATCGCAAGTTGTATTAGCAATCTCATTGTCAATTTGACATTAAATAGATAAGTATTTAAAATTGAAAAAGGTCAATATATATGAATTGAACAATATATTAGCAATCTCGGATAGGGGAAGGATTGTCTACATCTCACCATCCCCATACACCACTTATGTGGTATTGAGTTTTGTTGTTGTTGTATATAGTGTTAGTTGCAACTACAACTGTGCAAGACCCTTTCATATTATATTTCGTATACCAGCTTCAAAAACTCTTCCAAAGAATATTTGACCAGGACAAAATATAGCAACACTTTTTTGTATAAAAATAAAGTAATCGTTACACTATTATTTTACTAAAAGAAATTTGCTTATGAAAATTTTATACTCCGTATAAAATTAATATGTTTCGCAATACGGCTCGCGTTTGCCGCAAAGACTGACTCCTTTCTTGTTTGCTTCCTTAAAAGAATAATGTATGATGTTTGATTTGAATCAAAATGACTGAAAAGTCTACTACCACCCACTCTTTTGTCTTGGGTTGGTTAATCGCATGATTAGGTTTATAGAATTATTAATTAAAAATATATTATAATTATATATTTGTGATCAGTGATTTGTGATTTTGTAAGAAAATGATGTCATATTATTATAACACCAACCTTCCAATTATAGTCATGTATTTAGTATTTATTTATAATGCTTTAAAATTGATAAATGATATGTACACCACTAAAATCTATTCATACGCCATTAAATCTGTTCTAAAGTGTTAATTATATAGATGTTTAATGGTGTATGAATAAGTTTGATCTTGAACCATCACCTTCGAAAATTCCAGTCATATAACTTTACCGGTTAGAGGTATGGTTTTGAACCGGATTGACACCTAACATGCATGTTGTGTTTAAAGCTAATAATATTTGCGGAGTACCATACACAACAAAGCGCAGGAAATGAAGGCATGAAGCCATCTAATTAATTTTAATTAGATAGGTTCTCTTGAAAGAATTTCAATTTCATGGCAAGTTAACAATTGTCAACGGGTCAATTTTGCTTTCTTTATGCTTGTAACTTTAGATAATCAGCACTTTTGATTTGTTCCATTAGGCTTATTCGTTAGTTGTAATTTTTTGGAAAGGCTTTATGTGCGGGTAGTCTTTTTTTTTTTTTTTTTTTTAATTGTAATCTTTGTTTTTTCATCTTTTTGATAAATTATCCTTTTAATTATTATATACACTCTCTTTTTGCCAACCAAAAAAAAAAAAAAAAAACTAATTAGTCCAAGTTACTCTTAATTTGTAGTATTTCATTAATTTTGCATTTTTTTTTTTTTTATATACGATGCCTTTTTTCCTTCTATAGTTCTATACCCAGCTCACAAGGCCCCAAGCTTTTCCTCGTTAAATAACAAAATGCAACACATTTCTATTTTTTTTTTTTTTTTTAAAAGCAAACAAAAAATTCTATTAATGAAGGTAGCGCCCAAAGGCGAAAAACCTACCAAGTTCTCACAATACAATAAGGTGCCAAAATGGCAACAAAGAAATATATACTAGAACGATTCACAACGAGATCATAACTCACAAAACACAACTATGTAAATAAAGTACAAGGATTATGTAGCCAAATGTTCCAATCGAAATGTTTGTCTTTGCATCTTCTCGACACCCACTCGAAACTCTTAACTTGTATTTCGCAAACCGCAACCGGAACACTCCAATCTTTCTTATTGAAAACCTTTTCGTTACGAAATTTCCACACAAGATAGATACATGTCCACAATACCGCTTGCCAAACTTGATTACCCAAACCCGAATTGTTTTGTCCTGAATTTGAAGAAATAAATCTTCATTCATTGTTCGAATTCGTTTTTGCAACTGAACATCGTAATGCGAGACGATTAGGAATTTATGTTGCCGATTCGGTAACACACCTGTAAAATTGTTCCGAGAAATATCGAAAAGTTCGAGTTTAGAACAAGATTTCAAAGTGTATGGCACCGTGCCGAAAATCGGAGCTCAAATCAATATTACTCAGATCTATAGCTAAAATCAATATTAAGCTAAAATTGGAGCTCAAATCAAAATTGAAGAATACTATATGTGTGTGTATACAATATTGATTAAAATGTTGATATTTTCTATAGACAAAATTGCTCAAATCATCCTTGTGTTTATAGTTTTTTGCTCAAAGCATTCCTATGTTAACAAAACTGCATAAATCATCCTCAAATGTAAATAATGTCCCAAATTAATCCTTGCCTTAACTTTTGTTAAACTATCCGTTAGTCAAAAATATACGATTGGTCCCTGAAATTTCTTAAAAGATTGCAACAATATTCACTAGTGATATCTACTTCAGTAGTGATATCTACATGTCTGTATAATATATATATATATATATATATATATATATATATATGATATATGATTTTGTGATTACGGGGTATATTTATATATTTATTTAATTAAATTCAACTGCTGAAATTTATATTTCGTCATTCGAGTTTGCGAATCAATTTGTGTTTGAAGTTTAGAGTTACAATGGATTCTAGCCGTCAGAATCCCCATCCGCAGGTAACTTCTATCTTCTCTAAACCCTAATTTATCTAATTTCGTATCCTCTCTGTATTATATGAAGTTTGCCAGGGTTTAATTTTGATACACGAGGTTATAATTAAAGTTCTCAAATTAATGTTGACTTACATACGTTGATGAATTATATTAAGATATACAATATACAATTATTTATATAACTGTCAATGTTGTTCCCTACTTTAAAGAGGAGTATTTGATACTTAACCATTGTACAGTTAGTAGGTAATCATACCCTAGAGTAGTAAAGTTTGTTATATGCATTGTCTGTGAATGTAGGATTATACAATTATGAGTCTGACAATAGTTTGATCTCCTGTTGTATCAACACATTTAATTATGTCAATCTTTTTTTATAAACAGGCGTCATATGATGTGATCTGTATTTGTAAATATGTTGATGGATGCAGGACATTGAAGATGATGAAGAGGACCTTTGTTTTAATCTTTTAAGAAACTTCAGGGACCAATCGTGTATTTTTGACTAATGGAGAGTTTAACAAAAGTTAAGGCAGGGACTAATTTGAGACGTTGTTTGGCATTTAAGGATGATTTATGCAGTTTTATTAACACATGGACGATTTGAGCAAAAACCCTAAACACAGGGACTATTTGGGCAATTTTGTCTTTCTATATTTAGTTAAGTTTTTTGTTTTTTTTTTAAATTAGGGACAAAATTGCTAAAATCGTCCCTGTGTTTATGTACTTTTGTTCAAATCATCCCTGTATTTACAAAATTGCATAATACATCCTTGAATGCTAAAATAAGTCCCAAATCAGTCTCTGCCTTAATAGTTTTTTACTAGATACATGTGTTTGCAAAAAATATTTACCAAATTAATGCTTCTTAAAAAATATATCCATAACTCAAGTACATCCTCTTATCTCTAACGTTGTGTTCTCGAGTTTTTTTTAAAGGGAAGTGAATGAGATGGAAAGGCAAAGGATGAGTAATTGTTGGTGCATAATCCCGAGTTCTATAATTGTAATATGTTCTATTCGTATTGTAGTTTACATTTCAGTCGTGTATGAACATTATCGTTAACGTTTGTGTTTGATATTGATTAATTGATAATGTGAAATGGTTTAGAGCTGTTTGGTTGGCAGCTCAGACCATCGACCGATGGTAGAGACCATCGGTCGAGGGACGAACACCACCGGCCATAGGTTAAAGACCACCGGCCGATGGTCACTGTAATCGTATATATATAGGGAAGTCGGGTTTCATTGTAAGGTTACACACCCTACACCCTATTGCCGTCATAATTCGCTGTTACTATCGTTCCAGACCATACACCAACCGAATACAATCATCAAGGTGTCGATTATATCAACATATTGTTGGTTAGATTGATCCTAAGGTGAACCAAGTATTCGATTCATCCTAGTTTAGTGTTTTCCGCCTCTAATCTAGTAATAACGTTTAATCTGAGATCTTTAGAACGTCTACAAAGTGGTATCAGAGCTAAGGCTTGTTGATCTAAACGTTTTTTAGTCGAATTCATAGTTTATGATATTAAGGTTTGGTCAAAACGGGTTTTTGATTAAAAATTGATATTTTTACGTGTTAATCTCGTGTTTTTGTGTTTATTTGTGTTTCTGGGTGAGTTTCCTAGGTTTCTACCGGTTTGGTTTGGATTTAGAACGTCAAAATCTCTCAAAATCGAAGTTTTTAGTGAAAACCCTAGTTTTTTTTCTGCCCAGTTTACGTAAGAACTACCCTCGGCCGATCGTCACTGACCATCGACCGTTCGTCTCGACCCTCGACCGTTCGTCAATCCCAAATCGACCGATCGTCTCATTTAGAACCGGAGGACAGTTTGTCGTATCCTATAGAAGTTTGTCTTTACCATCGGACGTTAGTCTTCAGACAATCGACCGATCGTCTCCTACCATCGACCGACAGTCACCACCAACGACCGAAAGACTTTATACTTATACTCAGCTACTTAAGTCTACACCATAGGCCGTTCGTCCACGACCTCCGATCGATAGTCAAGGACCTCCGACCGATTGTCTAACACTCGACCGACACTCTTTTGTGACAAAATCTTAAAACAGCAATCAATTAACTTTAATTTGTTAAAATGTCGGACACTAATGAGCAAGCAACAAATGAATACAGTGCCTTAGTAATTGCACCAGGACTTCACAAATTACTACTTTTCGAAAATGAGTCTGGATCTACCAATAAGGTTACCAAACTTGATAATCTAAAGGACTTTTTGGATTGGAAGGCGCGTTTTATGATATATTTGAACGGTATTGATTCTAGACTGTGGGAGTTGATAATAATGAATATGCTTGGCCAAATGGAGGGGACGGGGAACCAAAGGAAACGTCAGAGTTTAATCCTGCAGAGCGCGAACAGTATAACTTGGAATGTAAGTGCTACGCGCAGTTAACTCATGCACTATCTAAGGAAATCTTTTCCAAGTTCAAAAATAGGAATAAGACCTCGCATACACTTTGGCTTGCTCTTCAATCAGCCACAGATGGTACAGCTACTTACCGTGCCACTAAGGGTAAGGTTTTGAAAGATGAATGGAGAGTATTCGCAGCTCTTCCCCCCGAGACTCTTGGGATAACATTAGAAAGATATCGTCTGCTGGTTGCAGAAATGACAGATTATGGAATAGACATATCGGATGATAAAGCAGTTAGAGTGTTGAAAGATGGTCTTCATGAAAAATGGGACAACGAAATTGAAAAGATTTAGAACAGGTACATTGCATCTGGTTGTACGTTAACCCTGACAGCTTTTACATCCAAGCTGATGGAAAAGGATATTCAGGTTGAGGCAAAAAGGAAGAGACTTGGTACTCTAGTGGCAGCTTCAACTGTTGGGTCATCTTCAGGAGGTCATGCTCCATTGCAAACAGCTTTCATCTCAACCAAAGCATCACAGACCTCGGCACCACAGTCAGAGTCAGGGTATTTCAATGCAAAGTCTCAAGCCCTGAAGTCAACTGCTAAACTTATTGATTCCGGCGTTCTGCAACAGTCTCAATCACCAGTGATCAAGACAGATAAAATCAAGAAGAGGCCTCTAGAACAGATTCAGGAGGATATGACTCTAGCAGCTATCGTGGTTAACTCTTATAATGATATGATCAGTGGGCAGATAATAAATGGTCATCTGGAGAATGAAGACTATGATCAGATAGATGAGGATGAGATAGAAAGAATGGACATCCTGTATGCTATGGGTAGTGTCGTGAGACGGGCAAGGAAGTATCTGAAGAGAACAGGACATAGCACCTTGAGTTTGAATCGTAACACTAAATTTGGGTTTGATATGTCCAAAGTGAGATGCTTTAACTGTGATGAACTAGGTCATTTCAAGAGGACATGCACAAGACCACCCAAGCCTGGTTTTCATAATCCTTTTCATAATACTTCAATTGAGGTGACTCCTGGACATGCTGGTCCGATAGTGAACAAGGAAGCAACTTCTAGTGGTCAATCCAAAGCTTTGACTACTACTTATGCTGATGAAGTGTGTGATTGGTCGATCTCAGTTGATACCGAGAAAGTTAATGTGGCTTTTGTTGGTAAGAGTGAAGCTGAAATAGAAGAAGAAAGGGTTATCAGAAGAAAAGCAGGGTGTATAGGTAAAGATGATCCAGCTTGCACATGTTATGTATGCAAATATGACGCACGAATGAAAAGGGTTGAAGCAGTCATGAAGATGTGTCTTAGGAAGAGAATTAGTGATAAGTTGTACGCTAAGTTCCGCAAAGCCAAGGATTTGTCTGATCTTGAGTTCACAACCGACTCCTGAGATGATGATGAATCCTCAGGAATGAGTTGTCATATAGGTACCTGGTTTATAGAAGAACTTACACACTTGATCAAGAGTGATGTTGAAGGTACTGATGAGAAGGTAGTCACGGTGACAAGCTCGGATCGTCCTGAAATAGTTAAGAGCAAAGAAAGTTATGATGATGATTATTCAGACAGTACAAGTTTAGAGTCAAAGTCAGAATCAGATACAGATTCGTAGGTCGGTAGAAAAGATTACGCGTTCATGGCTAACACATCCAGCAATGACAAGGTATGTAATGATTCAGATTCTTTTTGCTTAAAATGCACCGACCTTGAACAGGAAATAGCTAGACTTGAATATGTAGTCTCTAAGCTTAATGAGATACCTGTTACTTGTGAAACTTGTCCGAAACTTAGACTTGAACTTAAGAATTTAGATATAGAAAATCAGACAAATAGAAAGAACTATGACGATGCTCTCTACTACCTGAACAAGCAGAAAGAGTATGTTGATGTCATTAAGTCTTTAGAAAATCAGGTTGGACATTTAAAATCAACTATTGTGGATGATGAGAAAGTGATTCACCTGTATTTGAGCCAGATAGAAGTACTTAATGCAGAAAAAGATTCATACAAGTTAAAGTATGAGTCAGAGAAGGCTAGGATTGATAATTGGCAGAGAATGTCATACGTGACACAAACTTTGAAACATCCCAAAAACCAAGGGATAGGCTATAATCAGGTTGCCCCACCACTTTTGGGAGAGTTTATCAATAAACCTGTTGAGAAGAATAGGGATCCGGTTATAGAACCGAAGTATGGTAAGCCTGAGAAAAATCCTGTAGAGAGTAAAAGTGAGACTGGTGAAGGTAAGAAGCCATTAGATGTTGTTTATGAGACGGAGTCCGACACTGATGTCGACACCAAAAGGGACGGGAAATCCTTTGTAGTTGTGACTAAACCCATTAAAATTTTGAAGAATCCAAATAATGAGGCAAATAGGAATGAAAGTCAGAAGACTGAGAAAAGGAGTGTTAGTAAGCCAAAACAATCTAGGAAGAAAAACACTCAGCACACCCCTGTTAAGTTTGTTAAGAATAGTAGTGCTGTGAATTCTTAGGTTGTTGATACCAAAGCTGAACTTCCACCAAAAGGTGAGGGTTCAAATTCAGGAAGGGTGACGAAATATGTTCCGCCTAATCGTCGACAGACTGTTAATCAGCAATTCTCGTCACCCGCTCCAACTAGGCAACAAATTACACCCACGAGGAGACAGTTTTCACCTTCTAGGCGTCAATTGTTTAATGTTAATGATTTTAATAATGTTCATTGTTCTAATTGTGGGATGTTGGGACACAGGACTATGAATTGCAAACCCATTCGACAGACACCACACAGGAAGATTGATCTTAGTCCTAAACGTACTTTCAATAGAAGATCATCCTCACCTATGTTTAAATCTACTTCTGTGAAATCAACTGAAACTAAAGTTTTCCAAACAAATGACTATTACAGGAAACCTTTACCAAAAATACTATTTGGAAACGTAAGTCAGAAGTGAAAGGTGTCCAAAATTCTGAAGGTCTGTCCGGATCTAAAGGACAATGAGTGGAATTGCCAGTGGTTGGCGTTGATGGGAAACCCACTGCCATTAGGGCATGGGTGGCCCTTTCTAACTAATCTCCTTATTTTCATGTGCAGGTCGCCTACAATCCTCGCTGCAGTACATGGATTGTTGATAGTGGGGCGTCCAGGTACATGAAAGGAAACTTGTCACTTCTTTCTAATGTGAAAACAGTGGATGGAGGACCAGTTTCTTTTGCAGGTAGTGAAGGAGGTTTTATTACTGCGCAGGGAGTGATTTCAAATGAGAATGTCATCTTTGGTAAGGTCAATATTGTGGAGAAAATGTCGAACAATTTGCTTTCAGTTTCACAGGTTGCTGACAAAAAGTATACGGTTGCTTTTGATGACAAATTGTGTTATATCTTGAGAAAAGATTTCGTGATTCCGGAAGGCTTGATTTTGATGACTGCTCCAAGGTGTAAGGATCTCTATATCCTTGATATGCGAATGGCTCATGTTAAAGCAGCTACATGTCATCAGGATTTTGTTTCCAAAGCTACTAAACAGGAGTCTATTACTTGGCACAAGCGTATGGGTCATCTGAGTCTAAGAAAGATGAATAATCTAGTTCATAATGGACTAGTTGATGGTGTCAATCTTAAGAGTTTTCATATTCCAGAAGGGTGTCTTCCATGTAAGAAAAGGAAACAAATAAGAAAACCTCATGCTTCCAAGAAGCATCATTCTGTTAATGTTCCTTTGGAGTTATTGCATATGGATCTCTTTGGTCCGGTTAACTGCAAGACTATCACATGAGAGTTATACTGCTTGGTAGTTACGGATGAGTATTCTCGTTTCTCTTGGGTTGTGATGCTGAAGCATAAATCAGATACTTTCGAGCACATTAAAGTTTTGATTCTGAAGCTTGAAAGTTTGTATAAGTTGAAGGTTAGAAAGATTCGTACCGACAATGGTACGGAGTTTAAGAATAACAACATGATGTTGTTTTGTAATGAAAAGGGGACACAACAACAGTTCAGTCCTGCTTATACACCTCAGTCGAATGGGGTAGCTGAAAGAAAGAATATGATGTTAATTGAAACCGCAAAAACTATGCTAGCTGATGCGTGTTTACCTATTATTTTCTGGGGAGAAGCGGTGAGCACGGCATGTTATGTGATGAATAGAGTTTTGGTGGTGAAGAGACATGGAAAGACCTGTTATGAACTATTACATAAGAGAAAGCCTAACATTAAACATTTTGAACCCTTCGGTGCTCCTTGTACTATTTTGGTACGGGACACAGGAGGGAAATTCAATTCAAAGGTTGTCTCTGATATCTTCTTGGGTTATGGGAATCCAAATAAGCGAGTGTACAATACTGAATCTAAGTGTGTTGAAGAACGCTTTGAGGTTGATATTTAGCGTAACGCTCATGCTCGTGTTAGTAAAGGATTCGCATGGCAATTTGAATATGATAAACTGTTTGACTCTTTCAACGTTCCACCGGAGGCTACAGACGATGAGTAACTTACTCAAATGTTGTATGATGCTCAGAATTCCATAGAGAATGTCATTTCTATTCCTAGCCAGACTCAAGCCCAGATTCAAAGTACTCATCAGAGTCCGATTCAGAGTCCGAGGCAAAGCACCCAGAGTGACCATTCTAATGCCGACCCTAATGTGGAGATGGTGTATGAGACAGATGATGATAGTGATTCAGAAGAAGATGATCCTAATGTGGATGTTAATAGAGATCGGTTGATCGAATGTCATTTAAATCCTCTTTATAATCAACCTCCAACTATAACATGGACGGAACAGCCAACTGAAGCAGGAGGAGTTCGTCGGTCAAACCGTGTGATTATGCCTCCAAAACATTTAGATGATTATTACGTAGATACGAGAGGCATTCCTCATATTGGCATCCCTCATACCACGTCTAATGAAGCATTGATAGTGCTCCAAATGAACATATATTTAGTAGCAATATCCTCCCAACATGTAAATTATTTAGTTGTAATTGTCCTATTTTAAGTTGTAATCGTTTATATTAAATAAGTGCGAAGACAAAATGCAAAAACGACGATTTGAAGACGCAAATGACCAAAAAGCTCAAATATACAAGATACAATCCAAGTGGTTCAATTTATTGATAAGAAACGTCTAAAAATGACAAAAGTACAAGTTGCGGAACGCAAAGTACAAGATATTAAATTATACGAAAGGACGTTCGAAAATCCGGAACCGGGACATGAGTCAACTATAAACGCCCGACGCAACGGACTAAAAATTACAAGTCTACTATGCACAAGAATATAATATAATATATAAATAATTATATTAATTATTTATATTTTATATTTATATATAAATTATGTCGACAAGCTAAGATCCAAAAAATTGTGAGCTGAAAAATCAAACTCCACGACTCGCGGAGTTTGAAGGCCAAAAACTCCACGACTCGCGGAGCAGCCAGATTCCAAAATGCCTATAAAAGGCCACGAGCTTCTGCAGTTTAAAAAAAAAATATATATATATACATAATAATAATAATACTCTGTAATATATAATAAATAAATAAATATATATATAATATAAATATATATAAATATATATATATATATATATATATATATATATATATATATATATATATATATATATATATATATATATATATATATATATATATATATAGTATAGGTTAGTTTTATATTAGATTAGTTTAGGTTATGTAAAGGTTATTTTACGGGTTTTTGAAGTCGAAATTCTGTCCGTGTAACACTACGCGATAAATACTCAATGTAAGTTATGTTCTCCTTTTTAAATTAATGTCTCGTAACTAAGTTATTATTATGCTTATTTGAGCCGAAGTAATTATGATGTTGGGCTAAATATTAAAGATGGGGTTATTGGGCTTTGTACCATAATTGGGGTTTGGACAAAAGAACGACACTTGTGGAAATTAGACTATGGGCTATTAATGGGATTTATATTAACTAAATGATACCTCATTAAATTAATATAGAGATTTACAATTTGACATAGATATAAATAACCACATACGCTCGATCGGACACGATGGGCGGGATATCTATAAATACTAATAATTGTTCATTTGACCGGACACGGGGATGGATTAATAGTCAATGGACTCATTAAAACAGGGGTGGATTACATTCAAGGGTAATTGGTGTAATTGTTAACAAAGTATTAAAACTTTGGATTACACACAGTCGATAACCTGGTGTATTCATTAAACAAAGTATTAAGACCTTGTTACAGTTCGAATCCCCAGTTAGTTGGAATATTTGACTTCGGGCAAAAGGTTAAATTTGCCGAGCATTTTATAATTATGATCGATGAACTATTGTGGACAAAAACCAGATAGGTTTCAAATACATCCAGGACAAAGGACAATTAACCCAGGACAATAAACTAAAATCAAAACGTCAAACATCATAGTTACGGAAGTTTAAATAAGCATAATATATTTTATTTCATATTTCCTCGTACTTTTATTTATTGTCATTTTAATTATTGTTATTTATTTTATATTGGTTAAATATCGTCATTTACTTTACGCTTCGCTTAAAATATAAAATCGACAAACCGGTCATTAAACGGTAAACCCCCTTTTATATATTATTATATATAATTATATATATTTTGTACAAATATAGTTATTTAAAATATAGTGTAAAATAAGTCAGCTCCCTGTGAAACGAACCGGACTTACTAAAAACTATACTACTCTACGATTAGGTACACGGCCTATAAGTGTTGTAGCAAGGTTTAGGTATATCCCATTTGTAAATAAATAATTAAAACTTGTGTAATTTGTAACGTATTTCGTAGTAAAATATAGTACTATCACGTACCCCTTAGCTTTAACATCAAGTTTTTGGCGCCGCTGCCGGGGACTCGGCGAAACGCAATATTTTTAATTTATTTTTATATAAATATATTTATATATATTTTTAGAAAAACAATATAAAATTAAAAAAAAAACACGTTTTTCAAACTCCACGACTCGCGGAGTTTGCAGGCTTAAAACTCCACGACTCGCGGAGCCACCCTGACAGGCGCACCCAAGAACCCTACTTCGCATTAATTACGGATTATATTAATTATTATTATTTTTTAAAACCCTAAATTAGTTTAATTAATTTATTATCTAGTTTTAGTTTTAATTAATTAGTTTTAATTAATTATATTTAGTTTTATTATATATAAAAATTAATACTTTTATAAAATAAATATAAAAATAATATTTTTATAAAAATATGTAATTTTATCACTTTTTATTTTTATATTTTGTATCTTTTTATTTAGTGTAATCGTAATATTTTTATCGTTCGTAGTTAATTTTAAATTTAGTTTTGCCTTAGCTTATTTTTATTTTTAGATTTTTAGGCTTTGCCGTAAAATCCCTTAAGTGCTATTTCTTTAGACTAAGATTTAGGTGCTTTAGAATTTTGCGACGATTTTAAAATTTTAGTGCCTTTTAAGTCACGACGCGCTACTTTCTTATTTTTATTTCTCGATATTTTTCGACGCGCTTCTTTTTCTTTCTTATTTCTCGCCACGCTAGTTTTAGGACTTAGAAATTTTCTCTACTTTTTCTCTAATAATTCCAAACGAAAAATTATTTTAAGTGGCTAAATTGATAGACATCCAAATTTTCTGCTTCGTAGTAATAGTTGAATTTGTTAGTGGCTGAGTTGTGAGCTTCCGATTTAAAGGGTTCTGGCTCCCTGCTGCATCTATTGGCTATTCGAAATGTGGGCAAAAGCAGAAAAGTCTATTAATTTGATAACTTATATAATTTTTATATTTATAACTAATAGGATAATTAAAATTTGGTAATAAGCGCATTATGAAAAGTCTCGAAGATATTTTGGAAACTCTTTACGACATACGAAATCAATACTCTCAACCGAGTATTGATGACAATTCGTTCGGTCAATCTTGGATCACGAATGATGAAACAATAACTGGTTGTGAACTCTGTGGAGATTATCACTCAACATGGGAATGTTATTATTACGTTCCTATGGAAAATTACGCACCCACGGAACCTGAATGGAATGATTATGAAGAATACAATTTAAATTGGGATTATTCCCAAGAATATTTCCAAACTCAACAACCAGTAGACGAGGAAAATTACGTGTCTGAAAATTTATTAGACAATATGAAAATCAAACTCGAAGAACTCAATGCTCAAAATGAACAAATGAGAGAGTTTGTAAACCGGCAAGCTGAAACTCTATCAGACTACACACCTGTTGATCTGAGGAGTCGTGTGCAAGAAAATCTCATATCATCGAATTTTGATGAATTCGAGAGCTCCGAAATCACCAACTATCCCGATGATACTTTTTATTCAGTCTTACCAATTTCACAACATATCGACACATTAGCCTCTACCGACGAAATCATCGATCCATCAATGGATAAAGAAGAAGTAAGGGTGACAAATTGGTACTCTTGGGAATACGATAACGTTGAAAATTTTACCTCCGAGGCCAAACCGAACTTCACCATTCCACAACCTTCCAACCCAATATTCTCAATAGACGAGTCATCCACCGGAAATGAACTACGAGCTGTAAGAGATAATGACACCTCGAATTTCACCCAATTGGGTTATAGAGGTGAAAACTTTGATCCTGAGAATAAAAGGAAGGAAATATTAGGAATTGTCCACCCTATAGAAATAAGTTTGTCGGTGTATATCGATCCATTTGACCAAGAACCAGAAAAGAGACATATCCATTTACTAAAAGCTACACTTAAAAAAGAATTAAGTAGTAACGATCGGGTGGGTCTAAACTTTAAACCCATTGATATAATATATACCACCCGAGATGTAAATAACTGGCTCACTATTTTAATTCGTGGAACTTATTCTACCGACTTCACATGTCGTCAGCTAAGTGTGGGGAAGTCTAACCCCACTTAACGTTAAATTAGGGGTTCGGGTTAGTGCATAACTCGTTAATAAAAATGCATGATGAGTTAGGGTAAAAGACGTATTTTCAAAACTTAGATAACAGTTCAGAAAAGCAACCATTTTTGAAGAAAAACATGTGTGATAAAACAAGAAGGAATGAACGATGAGGCGAACCATCTATCATTCGACGAGCTTTGTAATTACAAACTGGGTATTTTCAATCACTTTTCTACACTAATCACCCTCATGAATTTATAATTAGAGTCTGATTTCATGCAAATGAGGGCATTGCATGATCTTAAGTGTGGGGAAGGATTATAAATTCTCTCGGGTTTACACTTGGTTTTATCTGCCAAATTTTGTGAAAATTTGAAAATTTTTAAACTAAATGAATTCAAAATCATGTTTATACATATTTATGAACGATGAAAATTAGGTGTTAATACCGAAATTATCGTTACCTCGAAAAGGACATAAATTGAGAAACAACTAAAACGCTTGAATTTATTTATTAAGAAATAAAAAGACGCATGAAAAAAGCCAAGTGTGGGGAGAATGTACCAAGTTATTCAATTAAAAACTATCTATCACATGTTTCTGTAAAGTTATTGCAGGTGCTTTTGTTTTGGACTAAATTGACAGTTTTACCCGATTTAATGTAATACATTTGAAAGAAAAGATGGATCTACACGATGAATCAATTCCATCATTAAATGGAAGTAAAGTCTTCCGAAAAAAAAACGCGATTCTTGATTTAGGTCAGGAAGTTGTCGTCCAGACCAGCTGTAGGTTGACGAAAAATCTAGAAAAGTCATCTCTAAAATCAGCAGGAAATCCACGGACCTCAGCATCAAACATGGTCGCCAAGTGGTCAGATTTATCCTAACCATGAGAAGGATTTATCTCGTACAATGGGGGGCACCGTGCAAATTAGCTTGATAAGACTAATGAATCAGATCCCCAGAAAGGATAATCTCCTTAAAAGATCAAAAATCAGCTTTTAAGCCTGATATTACTCAATCCTTGAGATTGACCTTAAAGATTAAGAATTCAAACTCATGGAATTCAATGATATCTAAACTCGAGCTTGAACGAGAAAATATTTTGATCAAATTATAAACCGATTTGTTTTCTGAAAATCCATTTTCAATGCGTTCATTACCATTGAACGTAAAATCCTAGGAATTTACCTGGAATTCATTAGGTCACCTGAACCAAATCGGGTGTCAACCGTAAGAACGGTGGTTGCATAGCATGGTCGAAGACAGGACCTTGTGCCAGACCGAAAAATTATAAGGGTGAGCTTTACTATTGCTCCTACAAAGGATAGTAATTGTGTCCGACACATTATAGACCATAATTAAAAGCATGTCAGGGCACATTGCCTTAACAGTTGCTTGTTCAACGCTTTCCTTTACAACCGGACAGTAGTTTACCGAAAGGTAATATACGGAGCAAGTATACTGGACGTGTTGCTTTCCTAATACAAGGTTAGCAAGTGGGTGACACAAAACCATAAGTTTTGAGCTAAAATTTTCAAATCTGAAACCCACAAAACCCACAAAAACATTTTGCAAACACCGGTGAAGGGTTATTCCGGAAAACTTATCTAGGATAAAAGCTAGAATGAAATTTCAAAAGATCAAATGTTTTCATAAAGATCCAATTTCCTAAAGGATCTAAATTTTTATAGTCATGTGGGACTGTAAACCACATCGTTACTACCATTGTTCATACCGCCATCTCAAAATCACTAATGTATAAAGTGTGAAGAATAAAGAAGTGATTCGTGTGATGTATTATATTTCAAGTTCTGTATTGCTTGAGGACAAGCAACGTTCAAGTGTGGGGATATTTGATAGTGCTCCAAATGAATATATATTTAGTAGCAATATCCTCCCAACATGTAAATTATTTAGTTGTAATTGTCCTATTTTAAGTTGTAATCGTTTATATTAAATAAGTGCGAAGACAAAAACGACGATTTGAAGATGCAAATGACCAAAAAGCTCAAATATACAAGATACAATCCAAGTGGTTCAATTTATTGATAAGAAACGTCTAAAAATGACAAAAGTACAAGTTGCGGAACGCAAAGTAAAAGATATTAAATTATACGAAAGGACGTTCGAAAATCCGGAACCGGGACATGAGTCAACTATCAACGCCCGACGCAACGGACTAAAAATTACAAGTCTACTATGCACAAGAATATAATATAATATATAAATAATTATATTAATTATTTATATTTTATATTTATATATAAATTATGTCGACAAGCTAAGATCCAAAAAATTATGAGCTGAAAAATCAAACTCCACGACTCGCGGAGTTTGAAGGCTAAAAACTCCACGACGCGCGGAGAAGCCAGATTCCAAAATGCCTATAAAAGGCCACGAGCTTCTGCAGTTTTAAAAAAAAAATATATATACATAATAATAATAATAATAATACTCTGTATATATATATATATATATATATATATATATATATATATATATATATATATATATATATAGTATAGGTTAGTTTTATATTAGATTAGTTTGGGTTATGTAAAGGTTATTTTACGGGTTTTTGAAGTCGAAATTCTGTCCGTGTAACACTACGCGATAAATACTCAATGTAAGTTATGTTCTCCTTTTTAAATTAATGTATCGTAACTAAGTTATTATTATGCTTATTTGAGCCAAAGTAATTATGATGTTGGGCTAAATATTAAAGATGGGGTTATTGGGCTTTGTACCATAATTGGGGTTTGGACAAAAGAACGACACTTGTGGAAATTAGACTATGGGTTATTAATGGGATTTATATTAACTAAATGATACCTCATTAAATTAATATAGAGATTTACAATTTGACGTAGATATAAATAACCACATACGCTCGATCGGACACGATGGGCGGGATATCTATAAATACTAATAATTGTTCATTTGACCGGACACGGGGATGGATTAATAGTCAATGGACTCATTAAAACAGGGGTGGATTACATTCAAGGGTAATTGGTGTAATTGTTAACAAAGTATTAAAACTTTGGATTACACACAGTCGATAACCTGGTGTATTCATTAAACAAAGTATTAAGACCTTGTTACAGTTTGAATCCCCAGTTAGTTGGAATATTTGACTTCGGGCAAAAGGTTAAATTTGCCGAGCATTTTATAATTATGATCGATGAACTATTGTGGACAAAAACCAGATAGGTTTCAAATACATCCAGGACAAAGGACAATTAACCCAGGACAATAAACTAAAATCAAAACGTCAAACATCATAGTTACGGAAGTTTAAATAAGCATAATATATTTTATTTCATATTTCCTCGTACTTTTATTTATTGTCATTTTATTTATTGTCATTTATTTTATATTGGTTAAATATCGTCATTTACTTTACGCTTTGCTTAAAATATAAAATCGACAAACCGGTCATTAAACGGTAAACCCCCTTTTATATATTATTATATATAATTATATATATTTTGTACAAATATAGTTATTTAAAATATAGTGTAAAATAAGCCAGCTCCCTGTGGAACGAACCGGACTTACTAAAAACTATACTACTCTACGATTAGGTACACTGCCTATAAGTGTTGCAGCAAGGTTTAGGTATATCCCATTTGTAAATAAATAATTAAAACTTGTGTAATTTGTAACGTATTTCGTAGTAAAATATAGTACTATCACGTACCCCTTAGCTTTAACATCAAGCATCTACGTCTGAAATTCCTACTACATCTGATGTTCCTGTGGTAAGTGAGAGTGAATCGAAAGCAGAAGATGTTGAATCAGAAAGTGCGAATGTGGTAACAACATTCTATTCCTCGTTGAACAAGACATGGAAAGTATTTGTGAGATGACCCGTCCTAATCCATAAGGATGAATACAATAACATATGATTACATTGCTCTATATGATACATTTTACAAACATTACATTCGTTTTTAAAAGACAAACTTTCATTTCAATGAAAGTTGACAGGCATGCATGTTATCTCATAATATATCCAAACTATGAATGACTTATTATCAATCTTGATGAACTCAATGACTCGAATGCAACGTATTTTGAAATATGCCATGAATGACTCCAAGTAATATCTTTAATATGAGCAAATGCACAGCGGATGATTTCCTTAATACCTGAGAATAAACATGCTTTAAAGTATCAACCAAAAGGTTGATGAGTTCATTAGTTTATCACAATCATTCATTTCCATTATTTTAATAGACCACAAGATTTCATATATTGACACGCGTAACTCGCGAATTAAAATTCATTCATATGGTGAACACCTGGTAACCGACCTTAACAGGATGCATATAGAATATCCCCATCATTCCGGAACTCACATCGGACATGATAAATCGAAGTACTAAAGCAGTTCAAATTCTCTGACTGGGGCTTGATAGTGCCCATAGATCTATCTTTAGGATTCGCGTCAATTGGTGGCAATTATAATAAACACCAATTCTTAGGCTACCAAGCTAAAAAGGGGCATATTCGGTTTGATAATCCAACCATAGAATGTAGTTTCGATCACTTGTGTCTATTTCGTAAAGCATTTATAAAAGCAGCGCATGTATTCTCAGTCCCAAAAATATATATTGCAAAAGCATTTAAAAAGGGAGCAAATGAAACTCACGATACGATATTTTGTAGTAAAAATATGCATACGACGGAACTGAACAAGGCAAGGTTGGCCTCGGATTCACGAACCTATATCATTTATATATATATATTAACACACATAATTGTAATTGAACAAATACATATATTATAACTTATTTTACATATTATATATATATATATATATATATATATATATATATATTTAATTTTTGTATATATTTTTAAAATGATTAATGTTTATTTAGTTATATTAATACATATTTGATTAGCATTATATTAAAAATACCTGATTTGTTATATATGAATATTCGTATAAAAATTGTTAATATGATTAATACATACTTATGTAATATTACTTATAAATATATTTTTAGATACATAATATTTATTTAGTAAAATATTATTATTAATGGTAAATAAAAGTTGTATTTGATTACAATGATAATATTAATAATAACAATACTGATAATAATGATACTTATAATAATAATAATAGTATTAATAATGATAATGTTACTAGTAATAAAAATGTTAATAATAATAATAATAATAATAATAATAATAATAATAATAATAATAATAATAATAATAATAATAATAATAATAATAATATAGTTTTAATGACAACAAAAATGATAATTTTTGTAAACATGATATTAACGATAATAATTTTTAATAATAACTATACTAATAGTGATAATTATACTTATGTTAATAATGATAATAATATTAATATTAATGATAATAATAATGTTACTTCTAATACTAGTGTTAGTAATAATAATAACAATAATACTATTAATCTCTTTAATAATAATAATAATAATAATAATAATAATAATAATAATAATAATAATAATAATAATAATAATAATAATTCTAATGATAGTAATAATTTTAATTATAATGTTAATTTTTAATGTTAATGATAATAATAATAATAATAATAATAATAATAATAATAATAATAATAATAATAATAATAATAATAATAATAATAATAATAATAATAAAAATGAAATACTACCTTAAAAGCTTTTCCAAAAAAAAAACAAAATTCCCCAGACAGGGCTCGAACTCGCGACCTCCCACCCAACACCACATTAAACCATTGATCCATTTTCTGTTTTTCTAACTAATCTGGTTCCTAAATGTATTAAACCTTTATTTACGTTTCATCTTCTTCTTTAATATCATCATTATCAATATATCATTCGGATCATCATTCTCCCCATATTAAACCATAATCGATCAACCTTTCATTCCTAGTTTCATTATCGTGTAACCATACCATCACTAACAATTTCACAGACCCGTTTTAGCAAGAACCCGATTCATTTATTGAGTTAAAAAAAATCACGGCTTTAGGGAGGAACATGGTGGCCCTCTAAATTATTCTGTACAGCTCGCTAACCTTTTAAATTAATAATCAAGTGGGGTTAAAGTGTTTGACATCCACATTATAATATAATCAACAAAGTTACCTTTTTTTTTTAAAAATTGAACGTCCTTTAAAAAAGATACTGTATCCTAGCAAGAACATAAGAAAGATTCCCAACAAGTTCAACCTGTCTGAGCTAATTGCAAAGATATGTAAGCCAGGGAAAGAAGTTAGTTCTGGTAGGATTGAGATTAGTGACGACGCGGTGTTATCTCAACTTGAACTTCACCAAAGGATAATCAAGCAAAATGTCACTTTTAGGAATTATGAAGACAATCTGTTGAGTGGCACTGAAGCTCTGCTATTGTATTGCTTACTAGAGGGTGTTCAGGTGAATATGGGTTACTTTCTCATTAATGTGATGAAAGATTTTCTTGAGATGGAAGAACCATTTTCCTATGCAGCCTTATTGCATAACTTGTTTGAGAGACTTGGAGTGGTTCAGTATGTCACGAGGCTGGTGCCAGAGAATCCCATTGTAGGATAAGTGATTTTGAATCTCTGTTTATGTGTGTGATCTTGTCTTAATGTATTTTCAGCTTGGTTTGTAATTTGATGATGCTAGCCTGTTAGCATTGATACATTACTCTAAGTCTGTAATAATTTTATTTCGGATATGTAATCATGACCTTGATCTACTAGGCTATGTGATGTAATATATAATGTGATGATTGCACTGTGTTATCTAACAGGTCATGAATATACCATGCTGATTTGAATTGTGTTTGCAGTTTTTGTTAATCATGTCAGATGTGCAAATTGATCAAGAACGGGTGGTTCATGGATCTGATACCGAATCATCAGGTGGTCCTGAATCAGCTGATCTTCCAGGTTTAAAAGCGTGTAGTGGATCAAATTTGATTGCTTGTCTAAATGATAAGGGTCCGAATGCTAGAAAATATAAGGGTGTGATAGAGTTTCTTAAGCGTTCCAGGGTTTTTGCAGCTGTGTCCATGCCATGTACAGCTTATTATTCTCATCAGAGGGAATTCTGAGAACATGCAAGGATTGAGATTGTTGATGATAGGAAGGTGACTGTAAGTACTGTTTGTGGTCAAGAGATAAAGATATTTGAAGATACAATTCAAAACACATTCTTGTTTGAAGATGATGAGAACATGCCGAAGAAGTTGTCAAAGACTAAGATTACTGGGTGTGTGCTGAGATGCAAGTATGCTGGTATAATCTCAAAGGCTACAATCAAACGAAGTGAATTCACTCCACCATACAGATATTTGTCCTTGGTTGTGGTTAAGTGTTTAAGTCCGTTACAAGGAGGTTTTGATGAATTGAGTGAGATTTATCAAGGAATGTTTACTGCATTGGTATTGAAGGCTGATTTCAATTTCTCAGGTGTAATCTTTGACTTGTTGGTAGAGAATGTGACAAGCAGGTTATACTTGATTTATCCAAGGTTCTTGCAGATTATGATCAACCGTCAAACCGTGGATTTGCCCAGATTGAAGAAAGATGTCATTGAACTGAAGCATATGATAGATCTTACATTCAATAGACTGAACCAAAGAAGAGTGCTGATGATGACAAGCTTGTGTGTCATCTTGCGAGAGAAAATTATCAGTGTCCTCCAGGGAAGAAATGGAGAAATGAGACTAGTGTATCTAATAGAGAGCCTGATTTTGAATTGGAAAATAGCGATGAGGAAGTGGATCAACCGATAAATACTCAGAATGCTGGTGGATCTGGTACAGGTGCGTTAGTTGATGAGACAGGAGATGTTCGTCCTGATGTTGGTATTGATGATGCTTCTAGGGGTTCAAAAAGGAGAATGGTTGAAGATGAGTGTTCTCAGGTTTCAACAAATCTTAAATTGAAAAGGAGGTTCAAACTGGTTTATAAAGATGCTGGTGGATCATCAGCTGGAAATCAACCAGTGACACCGCCACCGTAGACTCAAGGACAACAACCATCACAACAGCAACGTCCATCAACACAACAATCACCACCTGTGGTTCAACAAGTCTCCTAAGAGACTGTTTCTACTCCTACTCCTGAAGTTCCCTCTCATGCTGGAACTGAGGGAGGTGTTGGATCATCAGCTCTTCACACGATAAATGATTTATATGTGCAAGCTATGACTGATAATTTGAGGATGAGAAAGGAAATGGATGAGAAGTATGAGAAGCTTGAAGAAGATAACCGGGTCAAGTCTGAAGATGTTGAACGGTTGACCATGCAGGTTGACTTGTTACATAAAAAGGTGAGTGATCAGTCATTGTTACTGACTGATGCGAAAAGAGAAGTAGCTGAGGCTAAGGAGTTGGCTGCATCAGCTATTAAAAGATTGAATGCTTGGGATGAGAAGTTTAAGCTTATCGAGATGACCGAGGATGAGACTGATAACCGAATGATGGAGGATCCTGGTTCTTCACATGCTAAAGCACTATTAGTAATTCCTCTTAAAATTGATTATAGTTTTAGTGATTTCTTTTCTAAATAGGATGAGCTCAAGCATTCTATTGTTTATGATGAACTAGAAGAGGGAGAAATACCTCACAACCTCTCTAGAGAAGAGCTGGACAAACTGGTGCGTCTAGAGTAAGAGGAAGCTAAAGCAGCTGACGCACAGTCCGACGATTCTCCATCTGAGGATGAATCTTTTGGTCCAGAGATCACTGAGGATCTAAGTGATAGAGATGTTGATGGTTTAGTTGAGGATGTGACACATGAAGATTTTCCTACATATCAGAATGATCAGAATGAAGATATTCCTGGTTTTGAAGAATTGTTTAAAACTAATGATGAGCTTTTGGATCATAAGTGTAAAGAGAAAGAACGAACTGAAGTTTTGCCTGAAGGATTCTTGCTAGTCAAATATAATAAGGAAAGAACTGAAAAGTTGGAAGTTGATTGGAGGGATATTTTGAGAATTAGGAAATATTGTGAGAAACCAAAGCTTGAGCCAAAGTATTTGAAGATGATTAATTTGAGAAAAGGTGCGAAGGGACGAATTCTAGCCTGGGCATACATTGAAGAATTCAACATGTTTGTAGTGAAACGAGAATTTGGTGTGGATTATTTTAAGCATGGTCATGAATTCAAATCGTTACCATATTTTGAGCTGATGCAAATTGCCAGGTTGAGAATGTTGTATTGTGGTATGTTTGATCGATCTTCGCTGTTGGTAAAGAAGATTCGAATTGCGTTTAATTCGAAGAATTGGGAAGGTTTTCGACCACAGTTTCCTAGGATTAGCTACAGAGTTGATCAGAGAACCGAAGAATCTAAACGAATTGTAAAGTACAAGCGAGCAAAGACTATAAAGAAAGTACCCTTGAGGAAATTATCACAGAATTGGAGTCAGAGATTTAGATGGTGGTTTTATGATGATCGTTCGGAGGAAACTGTGATCGTGCTAGATAAAGTGAATGAGAATGATATAGATTGCATTCGTGTGTTGGATCCGATTTGGCTGCGAAACTTTACCGAGGCTGACATTTTCATGTTATATTATAATCGTATGCTTTATCGACGAGAGAACAAGGTGCAGGCTGAACAGTATGTGAAAGTGGCTAAACTGTGTTACTTGAACAACATGGTGATTGATCCGTACGAATGAATTAGATGACAACTGAAGACTTTTGATATAGAACTAGGTCTTAGGGGGAGTTTGTTGGTGCAAGAAGCCTTGGGAACTCGTTCTTTGCAAGAAGCCTTGGGAACTCGTCTCGACATGAGCACTGCATATCACCCGCAAACTGACGGACAAAGCGAACGAATGATTCAGACTTTGGAGGACATGTTGCGTGCTTGCGTTATTGATTTCGGAAAAGTTTGGGAAAAGCATTTGCCGCTAACCGAATTCTCTTACAACAACAGCTATCATTCGAGTATTAATGTCGCACCTTTCGAAGCGTTGTATGGCCGCAAGTGTTGTTCTCCTATTTGTTGGGCCGAAGTAGGTGAAAAACAACTCACCGGTCCCGAACTCGTCCATGAAACAACCGAGAAGATTGTCCAAATTCAAGCGAGGCTCAAGACGGCCCGTGATCGTCAAAAGAGTTATGCCGACCTTAAACGCGGGGATCGCGAATTTCAAATCGGCGAACGCGTTATGTTAAAAGTCGCACCTTGGAAAGGTGTAATCCATTTCGGAAAGTGTGGGAAGTTGAATCCTCGATATATTGGTCCTTTCGAGATCTTAGAGCGTATTGGACCCGTTGTTTACCGTTTGGATCTTCCGACTCAATTGAGCTCCGTTCATCCTACCTTCCATGTATCGAATCTGAAGAAGTGTCTTGCGAAACCAGAACTCGTTATACCACTTGAGGAGCTTACGATTGATGACAAACTTCATTTCGTGGAAGAACCTGTCGAAATTATGGACCGTGAGGTCAAGACCTTGAAACGCAACAAGATTCTGATCGTCCGAGTATGATGGAATGCAAAACGAGGACCTGAGTTTACTTGGGAACGAGAGGATCAAATGAAACAGAAGTATCCTCACCTCTTCACAATTCTACCATCTACCTCAGCTTAAAATTTCGGGATGAAATTTTCATTAACAGGTGGGTAATGTAACGACCTGACTTTTTCGACTTGCTTTTGTGCTTTGTGTTTTCGCGAAACTGCGTATTTGTGCGTACTGAGCTACATTATACTCTGGGGACTCCCTACATGTTGAATACTTTCGTTTATATGTTAAAACATATCATTAAGTACGTAGGGTACTTGTCACACACCCCCCCCCCCCCCAAATGGAACAGGGGGTAACTGTGAGTAACTAATATCATAACACAAGTGTATAAGCGAGAACGACTCTAAATGAGACGTTTTATTTTTTAAATAAACAGCGGAAGCATTATTCAAAGTTTTACATCATAAGAGTACAGTAAATGGGAAATGTCTAAATAACATGATAAATATGAATGATGGACTCCATGCAAGCAGCAAAGCATACATCAATATACATCAATCATCTAGAAGCAAGTAGCAGCTAGCTCAATCATCACCTGAGACAAAACATGCTTAAAGTGTCAACCAAAAAGGTTGAGTGAAATTCATAGGTTTATAAATAATATCCAAAGTTTTAGACCACAAGATTTAGTTTAAAGTTGATCAATATAGATATATCAATCTAAAAGTGTTGCTGCAGTTTGTAATATCGCTACTAAACAATTTACCCTATGACACCTTGTACTGTCAGTGTCGTGGAATCATTATTATGTAACCAAAGACCAACGGTCGAATGGTTAGAGACGTTACTCTCAATAGGCCTACTTACAATAATTAAGTTTGCATTTAAACGTAGCAATTAACGATATTACGGTAGGGATTTAGCATGAATCAAAGCATGACAGCATAGTTAACAATTTAGTACTTGTGTCTAAGCGTAAAACAGTTATAAAGCAAATATGTGTCTCACCCCAAAAGTTATAAAAATAGTTATGAAATAGTAAAAAGTGGGGCTATAAAGTTCACCTTAAATAGCAGTTGAAGATAATCCACAAAGAAAAGAAATGACGGAAGTAAGTAACGGAGATCTCAACCTAGAGATATAACGTTTAGTCAGTTATGTTCTAACAGACAAAAAGTATGTTTATTAATATTAGGATTATATTAATAGTGACAATTTATAGTAAGAGTTTCTACTTTTGAAAAGTTTCCATTTAAAGCAGGTTTATAGTTTTAGAACGTTTGGGTTATAATCCTCCATATTAAGACGTTGTACAACTTCGTCCAAACTTCGTTGCTATTAAGTAAGTCGGGATGACCAGATGTAACCGGGGGTCAGGAACTTTCAGTTGGACTATAAGTCTACAACCTTTCGTTTAATCCAAAACCTTATTCCCATTATGGCAACCTAGACATCATCCACTTTACCCTAAATAGCGGTGAGTTCGTATAAGTCATACGTTATCTTTTGATCATAACCTTCACCCATTATGTGACTATAGAAATACGACATGTTTATGTATTAATAATATGATATTAATAAGTTTATTTTTATCGTATTAATAATTCGATTATCTTTATTATTTATTTAAGTGTATATAAGTTTAGGTTTATTATTATATATATTATTGTATTTTATGAATTGATGTGGTAGCGTGGGGGTACGTGATAGTACTATATTTTACTACGAAATACGTTACAAATTACACAAGTTTTAATTATTTATTTACAAATGGGATATACCTAAACCTTGCTACAACACTATAGGCAGTGTACCTAATCGTAGAGTAGTATAGTTTTTAGTAAGTCCGGTTCGTTCCACAGGGAGCGGGCTTATTGCACACTATATTTTTAAACAACTATATTTGTACAAAATATATATAATTATATATAATAATATATAAAAGGGGGTTTACCGTTTAATGACCGGTTTGTAGATTTATATTTTAAGCGAAGCGTATAGTAAATGATGATATTTAAATAACAATAAAATAAATAACAATAATTAAAATGACAATAAATAAAAGTACGAGAAAAAAATGAAATAAAATATATTATGCTTATTTAAACTTCCGTAACCATGATGGTTGACGTGTTGATTTTAGTTTTATGCCCATGGGTTAATTGTCCTTTGTCCTGGATTATTTAATATGTCCGTCTGGTTTTTGTCCATAGCAGTCCATCGGTCATAAATATAAAATGCGAGTGCCCTCGTCAAATTATCCTTATACCCGAAGTTAAATATTCCAACTAATTGGGGATTTAAACTGTAACAAGATTTTAATACTTTGTTTAATAATTACACCAGGATGTCGACTGAGTGTAACCCAAGGTTTTAATATTTTGTTATCAATTATACCAAGTGTCCTTTGTACATAATTTCACCCCTGTTTTAATTATTCTAGTGGCTATTAATCCATTCCCGTGTCCGGTTAAATGAACGATTATTCGTACATATAAATACCCCGCCCATCGTGTCCGATCGAGTGTATATGGTAATTTATAGGGACGCCCAATTGTAAATCTTTATATTAACATTAACAAACTATCATTTAGTTAAACAAATATAAAGCCCATTAATAGCTCATAGTCTAATTTCCACAAGTGTCGTTCTTTTGTCCAAACCCCAATTATGGTACAAAGTCCAATTACCCAATTTTAGTAATTAGCCCAACATCATGATTACTTCGGCTCAAATAAGCATAATAATAACTTAGTTACGAGACATTAATTTAAAAAGGAGAACATAACTTACATTGAGTATTTATCGCGTAGTGTTACACGGACAGAATTTCGACTTCAAAAACCCGTAAAATAACCTTTACATAACCCGAACTAATCTAATATAACACTAATCTATACTATATATATATATATTTATTTATTTATTATCTTATGGAGTATTATTATTATTATGTTATAAAACTCGGCAGAATTCGCGACCTTTTATAGGGATTCTGAAATTTCTGTGCTCCGCGAGTCGCGGCACTTTGTGCTTGAGAACTCCGCGAGTCGCGGGGATATGGAATACAGCTCACACCCCTTTGGATCTTCTTTGCCGACGTTTTATATATATAAATATAAAATATAAATAATTAATATAATTATTTATATATTATATTATATTCTTGTGCATAGTAGACTTGTAATTTTTAGTCCGTTGCGTCGGGCGTTAATAGTTGACTCATGTCCTGGTTCCGGATTTTCGAACGTCCTTGCGTACAATTTAATATCTTGTACTTTGCGTTTTGTAACTTGTACTCTTATCTTTTTTAGACGTTCTTCATCAATAATTTGAACCACTTGGATTGTATCTTGTACATTTGAGCTTTTTGGTCATTTGCGTCTTCAAATCGTCGTTTTCGCCTTTTGTCTTCGCACTTATTTAATATAAACGATTACAACTTAAAATAGGACAATTACAACTAAATAATTTACATATTGGGAGGATATTGCTACTAAATATATGTTCATTTGGAGCACTATCAAATATCCCCACACTTGAACGTTGCTTGTCCTCAAGCAATACATAACTTGAAATAATATAATACATCACACGAATCACTTCCTTATTCTTCACACTTTATACATCAGTGATTTTGAGATGGCGGTATAAACAATGATAGTAACGATAGAACCATGGTTAAAGGTGGGTGTGTCATCCACAGTTGCCTCGGGTTTAGGTCAACGACACTTGCAATCAAATAGCCGATTTACTTTCGGTTTCCAAAGCAAAGTGCACATTTGAAAGGCGGTTTACAGTCCCACATGACTATGAAAATGTAGATCCTTAAGGAAATTGGATCTTTATGAAAACATTTGATCTTTTGAAAATTCAATCTAGCTTTTACCCTAGATAAGTTTTCCGGAATAACCCTTCACCGGTGTTTGCAAAATATTTTTGTGGGTTTTGTGGGTTTCAGATTTGAAAATTTTAGCTCAAAACTTATGGTTTTGTGTCACCCACTTGCTAACCTTGTATTAGGAAAGCAACACGTCCAGTTTACTTGCTCCGTATATTACCTTTCGGTAAACTACCGTCCGGTTGTAAAGGAAAGCGATGAACAAGCAACTGTTAAGGCAATGTCCCGTGACATGCTTTTGATTATGGTCTATAACGTGTCGGACGCAATTACTATCCTTTGTAGGAGCAATAGTAAAGCTCACCCTTATAATTTTTTTGTCTGGCACAAGGTCCTGTCTTCGACCATGCTATGCAACCACCGTTCTTACGGTTGACACCCGATTTGGTTCAGGTGACCTAATGAATTCCAGGTGAATTCCTAGGATTTTACGTTCAATGGTAATGAACGCATTGAAAATGGGTTTTCAGAAAACAAATCGGTTTATAATTTGATCAAAATATTTTCTCGTTCAAGCTCGAGTTTAGATATCATTGAATTCCATGAGTTTGTAATTCTCAATCTTTAAGGTCAATCTCAAGGATTGAGTAATATCAGGCTTAAGAGCTGATTTTTAATCTTTAAGGAGATTATCCTTTCTGGGGATCTGATTCATTAGTCTTATCAAGCTAATTTGCACGGTGCCCCCCCATTGTACGAGATAAATCCTTCTCATGGTTAGGATAAATCTGACCACCTGGCGACCCTGTTTTATGCTGAGGTCCGTGGATTTCATGCTGATTTTAGTGTTGACTTTTCTAGATTTTTCGTCAACCTACAGCTGGTCTGAACGACAACTTCTTGACCTAAATCAAGAAGCGCGTTTCTTTTTCGGAAGACTTTACTTCCTTTAAATGATGGAATTGATTCATCGTGTAGATCCATCTTTCATTACAGTAAATCGGGTAAAACAGTTAATTTAGTCCAAAACAAAAGCACTTGCAATAAACTTTACAGAAACATGTGATAGATAGTTTTTAATTGAATAACTTGGTACATTCTCCCCACACTTAGTTTCTTTCTTTGCCTTTTTATTCTCCTTTATTCTATTTTAAATGAATTCAATCGTTTTAGGGTGTTTCTCAATTTATGTCCTTTCCGAGGTAACGATAATTTCGGTATTAACACCTAGTTTTCATTGTTCATAAATATGTATAAACATGATTTTGAATTCATTTATTTGAAAATTTTATTTTTTTTTTTTTTAAAATTTTCACAAAATTTGGCAAATAAACTAAGTGCAAATCCGAGAGAATTTATAACCCTTCCCCACACTTGAGATCATGCAATGCCCTCATTTGCATGAAATCAGACTCTAATTATAAATTCATGAGGGTGATTAGTGTAGAAAAATGATTGAAAATACCCAGTTTGTAATTACAAAGCTCGTCGAATGATAGATGGCGCGCCTCATCGTTCATTCCTTCATGTTTTATCACACATATTTTTCTTCAAAAACGGTTGCTTTTCTGAACTGTTTGCTAATCTTTAAAAATACGTCTTTTGCCCTAATTTATTATGCATGTTTATTAACGAGTTATGCACTAACCCGAACCCCTAATTTAACGTTAAGTGGGGTTAAACTTCCCCACACTTAGCTGACGACATGTGAAGTCAGTAGAATAAGTTCCAAGAATTAAAATAGTGAGCCAGTTATTTACATCTCGAGTGGTATATAATATATCAACGGTTTTAAAGTTTAGAACCACCCAATCGCCACTACTTAATTCTTTTTTAATTGTAGCTTTTAGTAAATGGATATGTCTCTTTTCTGGTTCTTGGTCAAATGGATCGATATACACCGTCATACTTATTTCTATAGGGTGGACAATTCCTAATATTTCCTTCCTTTTATTCTCGTGATCAAAGTTTTCACCTCTATTACCCGATTGGGTGAAATCCGAGGTGTTATTATCTATTACAGCTCGTAGTTCATCTTCGGTAGATGACTCATCTATTGAGAATATTGGGTTGGAAGGTTGTTGAATAGTGAATTTCGGGATCGAAGTAAATTCTTCTTCATTAACGGTCCTTATCAGTCCCTCCATTTTGGTCTCGGGGGTAAAATTTTCAACGTTATCGTTTTCCCATGAGTACCAATTTGTCTCCCTTACTTCTTCTTCATCCATAGAGGCTAATGTGTCGATATGTTGTGAAATTGGTAAAACTGAATAAAAAGTATCATCAGGATAGTTGGTGATTTCGGAGCTCTCGAATTCATCAAAATTCGATGATATGAGATTTTCTTGCACACGACTCCTCAGATCAACAGGTGTGTAATCTGATAGAGTTTCAGCTTGCCTATTTACAAACTCTCTCATTTGTTCATTTTGAGCATTGAGTTCTTCGAGTTTGATTTTCATATTGTCTAATAAATTTTCAGACACGTAATTTTCCTCGTCTACTGGTTGTTGAGTTTGGAAATATTCTTGGGAATAATCCCAATTTGAATTGTATTCTTCATAATCATTCCATTCAGGTTCTGTGGGTGCGTAATTTTCCATAGGAACGTAATAATAACATTCCCATGTTGAGTGATAATCTCCACAGATTTCACACCCAGTTATTGTTTCGTCATTCGTGATCCAAGATTGACCGAACGAATTGTCATCAACACTCGTTTGAGAGTATTGATTTAATTGATTTTGGATATCAAAAAGAGTTTCCATAGCCTTGTTTTCAAAATTTTCCATTTTTTTTTTTTTGCGATGGCCAAATTTTAGCTACAATGTGGTGCATTTACTAATTATCCTATTAGTTATAAAAATAGAAAAACTTATATAAGTTGTCCAATTAATAGACTTTTCTGCTTTTGCCCACGTTTCGAATAGCCAAAAGATGCAGCAGGGAGCCAGAACCCTTTAAATCGGAAGCTCACAACTCAGCCACTAACAAATCCAACTATTACTACGAAGCAGAAAATTGTCAACGTCCATTAATTTAACCACTTAAATAATTTTTCTTTCTGTTTGAGATATTAGATAAGAAATAGAGAAAATTTCTAAGTCCTAAAAACTAAAGCGTCGAGAAATAAGGAAGAAAAAGAATGCGCGTCGAAAAATAAAAATAAGAAAATAGCGCGTCGTAACTTAAAAGTCTAAAAATTAAATCTAAAAAGTTGCGTCTAAAGGTCTAAAGGTAAATGCAATTTTATTCAGAAAATGGCAATTACTTAAAGGCACTAAAATTTATTTAAAACTAAAGCGAAAAACGGCGTCGCAAAATTCTAAAGCACCTAAATCTTAGTCTAAAGAAAAAGCACTTAAGGGATTTTACGGCAAAGCCTAAAAATCTAGAAGTAAAAATAACTATGGCAAAAACTAAGTTTAAAACTAAATATGAGCTAAAAATACAAATATTACGCTAAAACGATTAAAAAGGGACAAAATATAAAAATATACAAAAAGTTGTAAAAAGTACAATTTTTATAAAAATATTATTTTTATATTATTTATTTATTAAAACTATTAATTTTACAAATTAATTAAACTAATTTAACTAAAATATATAAATTAAATAAAAAGTAAAAGTAATTATAATAATAATAATTAGTTAGGGTTATAATAATAATAATTAATAATTATCCGTAATTAATGCTGAATTAGGGTTCTGTGTACCCGTGTCAGAGTGTCTCCGCGAGTCGCGGTAATCGATGCAGCAAACCCCGTGAGTCGCGGGGTTCCAAAATTCAACTCTAGTACAGTTTTTAATTCGACGTGTTTTTTTTTTATTTTTTTTTTATTTTTCTGTTTTAAAATCTAAATATTTATATAATAAAAACTTATATAAAAATAGAACTACTTTATAATTTTATAAATAAAAATCGTAAAACTAGATTTATATATATATATATATATTTTTATTCGGTTTTTTTTTTATTTATTGTTTTTCTAAAAATATATTTATACAAATATATATTAAAAATATAGCGTTTCGCCAAGTTCCCCGGCAGCGGTGCCAAAAACTTGATGTGGTAGCGTGGGGGTACGTGATAGTACTATATTTTACTACGAAATACGTTACAAATTACACAAGTTTTAATTATTTATTTACAAATGGGATATACCTAAACCTTGCTACAACACTATAGGCAGTGTACCTAATCGTAGAGTAGTATAGTTTTTAGTAAGTCCGGTTCGTTCGACAGGGAGCGGGCTTATTGCACACTATATTTTTAAACAACTATATTTGTACAAAATATATATAATTATATATAATAATATATAAAAGGGGGTTTACCGTTTAATGACCGGTTTGTCGATTTATATTTTAAGCGAAGCGTATAGTAAATGATGATATTTAAATAACAATAAAATAAATAACAATAATTAAAATGACAATAAATAAAAGTACGAGAAAAAAATGAAATAAAATATATTATGCTTATTTAAACTTCCGTAACCATGATGGTTGACGTGTTGATTTTAGTTTTATGCCCATGGGTTAATTGTCCTTTGTCCTGGATTATTTAATATGTCCGTCTGGTTTTTGTCCATAACAGTCCATCGGTCATAAATATAAAATGCGAGTGCCCTCGTCAAATTATCCTTATACCCGAAGTTAAATATTCCAACTAATTGGGGATTTAAACTGTAACAAGATTTTAATACTTTGTTTAATAATTACACCAGGATGTCGACTGAGTGTAACCCAAGGTTTTAATATTTTGTTATCAATTATACCAAGTATCCTTTGTACATAATTTCACCCCTGTTTTAATTATTCTAGTGGCTATTAATCCATTCCCGTGTCCGGTTAAATGAACGATTATTCGTACATATAAATACCCCGCCCATCGTGTCCGATCGAGTGTATATGGTAATTTATAGGGACGCCCAATTGTAAATCTTTATATTAACATTAACAAACTATCATTTAGTTAAACAAATATAAAGCCCATTAATAGCTCATAGTCTAATTTCCACAAGTGTCGTTCTTTTGTCCAAACCCCAATTATGGTACAAAGTCCAATTACTCAATTTTAGTAATTAGCCCAACATCATGATTACTTCGGCTCAAATAAGCATAATAATAACTTAGTTACGAGACATTAATTTAAAAAGGAGAACATAACTTACATTGAGTATTTATTGCGTAGTGTTACACGGACAGAATTTCGACTTCAAAAACCCGTAAAATAACCTTTACATAACCCGAACTAATCTAATATAACACTAATCTATACTATATATATATATTTATTTATTTATTATCTTATGGAGTATTATTATTATTATGTTATAAAACTCGGCAGAATTCGCGACCTTTTATAGGGATTCTGAAATTTCTGTGCTCCGCGAGTCGCGGCACTTTGTGCCTGAGAACTCCGCGAGTCGCGGGGATATGGAATACAGCTCACACCCCTTTGGATCTTCTTTGCCGACGTTTTATATATATAAATATAAAATATAAATAATTAATATAATTATTTATATATTATATTATATTCTTGTGCATAGTAGACTTGTAATTTTTAGTCCGTTGCGTCGGGCGTTAATAGTTGACTCATGTCCTGGTTCCGGATTTTCGAACGTCCTTGCGTACAATTTAATATCTTGTACTTTGCGTTTTGTAACTTGTACTCTTATCTTTTTTAGACGTTCTTCATCAATAATTTGAACCACTTGGATTGTATCTTGTACATTTGAGCTTTTTGGTCATTTGCGTCTTCAAATCGTCGTTTTCGCCTTTTGTCTTCGCACTTATTTAATATAAACGATTACAACTTAAAATAGGACAATTACAACTAAATAATTTACATATTGGGAGGATATTGCTACTAAATATATGTTCATTTGGAGCACTATCATGAATTAATAAAGTATATGTATGTATAATAGGGAAAGGAATTAATTAGTTATTATAAGTATTATTTTGATGTTTTATAATAATAGTAACAATATAATATTAATGTATTTAATTAGTTTAGCCGAATTATATACATATACGATTTAATTTGTTGATTAATTCCATTAGTCACCTAAAAATTATGTTCATAATTTTTATAACTCTAGTTAGGTATATGAATCAGTAGAAACATTTACAAAAATAATTTTTCCAAGTTTTTATATTTATTTCCATTTTTCTTTGCATATGTTCTCGGTTTAGATTAAATCAAAATTAATTAGGTAATAAATATCAAATTGACCTAAATAAATAATTTTATATTTTTTACAGGTTCTATATTCTGTAAAAATGTTATAAAAATTATTAAATCAAATTTTATATCAAAATATTATTTATTTAATGTTTTCTAATTATTTAACCATTCTAATCGGCCTATAATTAAATAAATATGAAAAAAAATTTAAAATTAATTTTTATATTTTTTTTACAGTATCTAGTGATGCTACTAATCATATAAAAATTTTATAAAAATATATTTAATACACGTTTGTAATTATTTTGCATTTTCTTTATTATTTCTCTCGGTTTAGAATAATGCAAAAGTAAATTCTATTTAAATACTAATCTACCCATTTATTTAATTTTTATAATTTTCACTTGTTTATAAAAATATATTAATCTCAAAAAAGAATTATAATTATTTTTATTACTGTTTAATATTTTATTACGAATTTTTCATAGTTTTCGTGTTTAATTAATAAGTAATTCGTAATTAAATATAAATAATATTCCAAAAATTCTAAAAATCATTTTCACATACTCCTTAATAGTTCCAACTAATTTTTATACAGTTCTTACTGATCTTAATATTGTATATCATTTATATCTATTATATATATATCTATTTTATATATATATATATATATATATATATATATATATATATATATATATATATATATATAGTGGTTTTGATTAAAATATAGAATATATATATAAATTAGTAAATAAATTTTGATTTCAATTCTAATATTCTTTTTATGTTAATTTAAAGTTATGAAAATATTTTTTCCCAGTTTTTAAGTACATATACTAATTTTTATTGATTTATAGTATATATATATATACTAGCCGAAACAAAAATAAAAATAAATATATAGAACAACATATAAATTAATATTTTGAATTTAATAACTTATATGTGATTAATAGAATCTGTAAAAATTATTTTTACTAATTTTAATGATTTATAACTATTTAATCTGATTTATATATTATTTTATGTAAACCAAAAGAAAAAAATGAAATAAAAAGAAGGAAAAGAAAGTACCTCAAATTTCTTCAAAATTTAGAGAGAAATATTTAGGAGTTGTGTGAAAAAAATATATGAGTTTTAGGTTGGTATTTATAGGTAAAAATAGTTGGTGAAAAGAAAAATATAATAAAATAAAAGTGCCAATTTTGAAAAAAAAAAACATGTTAAAAATGTTTTTAATAAGTTTTTGTCTTTGAAAATATTTAGTCAAAATTCATGGGCTCATTATTTAATTTATAAAAAAAATCTTATTTTTTTTATAAGTTAAAAATATAAAAAATGATAAAAATAACTTATCATTTAATTAATTATTATGTTACTTATAGTTTTATATATAATACACATTAATATTAATATTAACTAAAGCTATTTTATATAATTAGTGTAAACTTTAGTTAACAAAATGTGTCGACTAAAAATAAATATTTAATCAACGTCGAATTTAATCATATATTACGTATGGATAACAACCCTAGGGGAAAATTAATCAATTCAAGTATGGAAATGTGAGGGTTGTTATAGTACTTAACTCAACCCCCGGAAGCCTTTATGACCGTTAGTGTTACTTGACGCTTTTAACGAACTGCGTACTGCGTACACGTTTAACTTTTGTCATAATCGGAATATTATGACTACGAAATACTAATTGTTATTTTATAATAACAATTACTTGGGCTTTTGGATGCTTAATTACGCTTAGTAATTTACTAGAGCACACTAGTTAGTCTTGTTGGACTTTCTACCTTTTTGGACTTTAGCCCACCCTACACTAGTTAGTAGACTATTTAATTAGCCCAATTTAAATAAGTTAGTGACCCATATTAATGAAAGACAAATGCCCATTTATTAGAGGGAACATACTAGCATTTTTTTCAAGTATTATCCTTAATGTTGCATGGGATCCTAACATAAGCACCAACTTTAGACAACCATTAACCAAAAAGCAAAAAAGTGTCCCCCTTGTCCCCTCCCCATACCCACGGCCAACTCACCCCTCCCACACCCTCACCACCTATAAATACAAGCCTTATTCCATCCATTTTACACTTGCTTTCATTTGTAATTCACACACACTTACTCTCTAATTCTTTCTCTAGTTCTTTCTCTATCTAAAAAGTGTAAGTATTTGATTTTTCTTCTTCTTCTTCCTCTCTCTCTCACGAAATCATCATCATTATCGTGGGTCTAGCTTTTTAGCTTTTGATCTTGATTACATCTTGTAGATTCAAACATGGATTTGAATCCTTCAAGAACATGGAAGATTCAAGCTTTCTAGCTTTGAATCTTTACATACTTTGTAGATCCAAATCTTTTTAGCTTTAATCTTGTTATTTTGATATAAAGATTCAAACTTGTGTTTGTAATCTTCATGTATCTTAAAGATCCAAGCTTTATGCTTCAAGATCTTCAAGAACACCAAAGATCCAAGCTTTTTAGCTTAGGGTCTCATTATTATGTTAAAGATCTTAGCTTTTTAGCTTATGGTCTCATTACTTTCATTATTTTGTTAAAGATCTTAGCTTTATAGCTTATGGTCTCATTAATCTTGTAAAGGTTCAAGCTTTCTAGCTTTGTAATCTTATAACTTGTGTGAAAAGGATCCAAGCTCTCTAGCTTAGGGTTCCATCACTTTATTTGATTTAGATTATGTTCATATTTGTTTGATTGAAGTAAAGTTTGTAGCTTTCATTGTAAATAGAACTTGTAATTGTGTTAGGACTAAGGATATGATGTAACCTTGGTTCATCATCCATCTAAGACTCTTAAATGAGTTGTATTCTTACTTGGTCTTAATATATTGTGTGTTGATGGTAGAATCTTGGTCAAGGTGATGCTAACCCATCAATGAGTTGTACGCTTAAAGCTACAAGCATCAAGGATGAGAACCGTGATGAGCATCAAGCACCAAGAACCCCACCGGAGCACTTGTTTACTGTTTTTCGGGATCTGATCAGATTCCTGGACTTCTGAAAAATTAATTTTCAGTTAGTTCGTTTCGAGTAGATAACTTTTCGTTTAGGCCTCGTCTTAATCCGATATACGGTTTAGGATTTATAGCCCTCCGAAAGTCACTACGCTGTTGTAACGTTGTGCTGAAATTTCTGACCTACTCTCACTTAAACCGTCGCCACGGTCAAACGAAGATGAGTTAGGTTCTGAAAATTGATCAGCGGTTAGAGGACTCATATACGGAGCCATAGCCACTGACTACGCTTCTTTTTGTTTTGTATAGAGGTCGTAGCAGCTGACCGAAGTCAGCCTATTGTTTCGATCTCTATTCTTGTCAAACTTACTTAGCTTTTACGATGATGAATGATGACGATGATGACACTAAAACTTAATTTATTCACTTTTACACTTATTGGTACAACATACTGACCTAGTGACCTTTTACTTAGGTTGACGACCTTTCGGACCGACTTACTACATGCATACGTTTTGTATCGACTTTTACTGCTTATTCACTGTGAGTTATACCTTCCCTTTCTACTTAACTATTTTTGGGACTGAGAATACATGCGTTTTGTATGTTTTACTTACTTGACACGAGAACTTAAACTTTACATATATGTGGGTTATATAACGGCATAAACATTCCCCTTAGCACGGTAACATTTAATCATTGGTTTTGAACTGGTGAACGCGAATATTAGATATGGATCCATAGGGTTTGACATCCCCACTCGGGCTAGTCGAGCTAGCATTTAACGGGTGTTTGATACTTCGAGGATATACGCACTCGCCAAGTGTACTTTTAGGGGGTATTATTATTACATTAAGTTAGTTACCGGGTGCCCACGGACAAGCATATACTTTTCATACTGTTTTGAATATGATAACTCGTGGCCTACATTACTTTACTGATTACAAACTATAGCTCACCAACATTCGTATTGACTTTTAAGCGTGTATTTCTCAGGTGCTTAGACGATGTTGCTTCCGCTGTTAGACTTGCTGTCTTGGTGTTATAGACTTGCTGTTATGGACCTGCTGTGTTAGATTTCCGCTGCATTACTTAGAGATGTCTCAATCATGAAACTTTTATCTTGCATTCGTAACCTATGTTATTTTCAAATAATGACTTTATAACGACCTTTGTGTCACGTTATCTTTTGTAAACGCTATCTTTTTATGAATGTAAAACTGGTTTTCAAATAGCATGTAGTATTTGACCGTGTAAAGATCCTGTTGTTGACGAATCGTACACGATGGTTTTGTACGGGGCGTCTTAAAACACAAGGACGATTTTAGCACTTTTATCTAAATTAGGGTTTTAATTTTGAGTAAGAACAATTAGGATGAAGATTAGATGAAGGGTAATGTAACGACCCATCAAAATCGCTATTGACGCGGCACGTTAATCATTGATTCCACAGTGAGGTTTTGACCTCTATATGATACGTTTTGATAAAATATTGCATTCATTAAAATAAGTGACTTTCTAAACATAGAAAGTTATAAACATGTGGGCGAGTGCTTAGGTATAAGCAAAACCCCGAAATACATAAGTCTTTAATTTACAGGTTGACATCACAGTCCAGTTATTTATTACACAACGCAGTTTTATTTTGAATGCAATAAACTTTGTACAAAGCATGAGAGACTCCATGCAGGCAACAAGCACATCACAGCGGAAGCATTCTAAGGACCTGAGAATAAAACATGCTAAAAAGTCAACACGAATGTTGGTGAGTTATAGGTTTAATTGCTCGAGTCATAAACATGTATAAAGATAGACCACAAGATTTCATCAAAAGTTTATCAATAGATTCTACGTAACAGAGCACCCTGGTAACTAAACTTAACGCTATAGTGATAATTACCCCATTCATTTTAATACACGCAAACCAACGTGTCTTAAACTCAAATAACATACGTCCGTTAAAAGGCTAGCGCTCTAGCTCGGACGGGGATGTCAAGCCCTATGGATCCATATACAATTATTCGCGCCCACCAGTCCATATCCTATGTACTGGCAGCTACTAGTTACCAAAGCTAAGGGATTTTCGGTTTAACTCAGTGTAGAATTTAGTATGTACTTGTGTCTTATCGCGTTTAAAATAAATTGCATATATTCTCAGCCCAAAAATATTTAAAGTATTTAAAAAGGGATCTATAACTCACAGTTCAATATTGAGACTCAATATTGTTGGCAAATTGTGTAGACGTAATGATGGTAGACGACTGTATGGTTGGCCTTGGATTCAAGAACAATACCCCGAACAATACCCAATATTTCCTTAGCTTAAAGCGGTTTGAAACCCGAATTAAAACACCCTCGAATATACTTTATTATTATTAAACTTAAATTATAATTATAATTATAAATTAAAACTTATTACAGATATATTTATGAAAAATATCGTCGAGCAAAACTGACCTTTTATAGTACTTTTCGATTTACTGTAGCTCATGCGATCGCATGAGTTTTCAGTGTTTTTGCCATGCGATCGCATGGCCGCCTTTTCTGTTTTTGTTTGCTAGTTCGTCGACATCAAATAGTGTTACTGTAGCAAATAGTGTTTACTGTAGCAAATAGTGTTTACTGTAGCAAATAGTGTTTTACTGTAGCAAATAGTGTTTACTGTAGCAAATAGTGTTTCACTGTAGCAAATCACTGTAGCAAACTTGTTTTCACTGTAGCAAATCACTGTAGCAACCTTTTCTTATAAGTTTCTGGGCCTTCATACAGCTGATAAAGTTCAGTTTTGAGTTGTTCTTCTCCCTATAAATCATTAATGACGTTTCATCCTTACGAGGGATGCGGATTGCTTTCTCAGCGCAAACAACTTCCGCTCTTGTTTTGGACATCCAGTCCATGCCAACGATTACATCAAAACTTCCTAATTCTACGGGTATCAAATCAATTTTGAAGGTTTCACCAGCGAGATTCATTTCGCAACCATGGCAAATTTTATCGGCTTTTATCAGTTTACCATTAGCTAATTCTATAGTATATTTATCGTCTAGAGGTAATGATGCACATTTTAGTTTAGAACTAAAGTCTTTACACATATAACTTCTATCAGCACCCGTATCAAACATAATAGAAGCTAGTTGATTATTAACGGTAAACGTACCCGTGACAAGATTAGGATCCTCACGTGCTTCACTGGTACTAACATTAAATGCCCTCCCACGTGCGGGTTCTTTGTTCTTCTCCTTATCAGGGCATTGATTTATAAAGTGACCAGACTTCCCGCATCCAAAACATTTCTTGACATCGGTCAGTTTTGTCTTTACTTCAGAAACGGTGGCATAACAATCTTTCGCCACATGTCCTTTCTTGTTGCACTTATCACAGACCACTTGACAATAACCTGCATGATGTGTGTAACATCTTTTGCAGAACGGATGGGGTCCCTTATAGTTTGGACTTGCAGTTGCCCCATCTTGTTTACCTTTAAAAGTTTCTTGTTTCTTCAGGTGAGTACTTTTGCCCTTATAGTCTTCCCATTTCCTCTTTCCTTCAGTTGTCTTGACTTCGGTAATTGGTGCCTTAATCGAACTCTCTGTGATCTGGTCCATGAGTTGGTGTGCCATTGTCATGGCTTCCTGCATCGTATTTGGTTTGGACGATGTAACATTTCCTTTGATATTGATCGATAAACCGTCAATATACATTTCTATCTTTCGTTTCTCGTTTGGCACCAATTCGGGACACAACAAGGCTAGTTCCATGAAACGCTTTTCATAGTTATTGAGATTCGCGCCGATAACCTTCAGATTACGTAACTCAGATTCCATTTTTCTGATCTCGCTTCGAGGACAGTACTCCTCGATTAGCATCTTTTCCAGTTCTTCCCAAGAGATATCATATGCCGTATCTATTCCTTCTGCTTTAGCATAATTGTTCCACCAAGTAAGTGCACCGTCTTGCAACGTACACGAAGCATACTTTGACTTGTCTCCGTTCGCACAATTACTGATTTTGAAAACGGACTCCATCTTTTCAAACCATCGAGTTAGACCGACTGGTCCCTCGGTTCCACTAAACGTCTGTGGTTTGCATCCTTGAAAAGTTTTGTATGAGCATCCGTTTCGTGAGTTTGTGTTTACGGCTGCTGCTTCGGCTGTTGCTTTTGCTGCCTCGGCTGCAGCAATTCTTTCATTCACACGTTTCTCGACTAGTTGCTCAAACTCAGCATCCGACATTTGAGACATGTTTCTTCAATAAACACAACAGATATAATTTAATCATATAGAATATTATAGGTAAAATGAGTTGTCAATAGTTAATCGTAGCATATTAATAATATGAACCGATTATTATAAAAGCCTTTTCTTCTTATTAGCATTTTATAATTATTTCTAGGGTATTACCTACCCGTAAAGTTCATTCATAATAGCTAGTACAAGGAATTAACTACTAAAATCCTAATAATATTCCACTATGAAAAATTATAGCGAGTTACTACATTATTATGTAATAATAATAATAAGAAGTAGTAATAATACAAATAATCATTCCATGCATTTATTATTAATAAACCAAAATAATACAATACCATACAATACTGATATTTTACATATGCTTATTTTACATAACAAGATAGAGTAGCACACATAAGCAATAAAATAGCGCATGGAAGATTTATGGTTGCGAGGTCGTTCATTCAGAACTATCAGAAACTTCTTCCCATTTGGTTCTCTCTGCCAATTGTTTGTGTGCACATGGTCCGACAGACATTCTGGCAGTGTATTTTATTTTTAGTTGGGGTTTTGAGGTACCCGTTGCCTCAGTGGGTTTAATACAATAAGGGTGGTTACGGATCAAATGGTCCTGTTCTTTTTTTAATAACTAAGGACATTTTATTATTGTGGTTGTTTTTATTATCTATAGCAAGTTGGAATTTCTCCTTAGTGATCTCTTTTATTTCATTAGCGAAATCCTCCTCCTTACTGATCTCGTCTGATGACGAACTGTCTGAGTCATGTGTAGGAGAATATGATGACGAACTGCAAGAATATGTACCGGTGGTCATGAACCGAAATCTGCCAGGCGTAATCGGCACAACCCGCCCGTCGGCGGTATATCTGGACCAATGTCCATATTTGTTTAGAAATGGACGATCCTCTTTTACTCCAGGGTTCATGGGTCCATGCCAACGATACTGTGGCTCCGGAAAACTAAAGCTGGGTGGAGCTGGAACCTCCTCTGGGTTTACCGGGAGTTGAGATTCCCCGGCTAACACAATTTCTTCTTTAATAGGTATTGGAACGCCCTTTTCAGTTGTGGATAGAATAGATTCAGTGTCCGATTCCGAGTCGTACAAAATGATAGGATTAGAGGAAGTCATCTATCACATAATTGAAACAACAATTACGTTAGCATATAAATATATCACATATAATGTTTTTGACCAAATAATAAGCAAAAATCAGGAAAAACAGATATGGTCATAGTCCAGACTCACTAATGCATCCTAACAATTACCAGTTAAACACAATAATGTAATTTCTGGTTCCCTATGACCTCAAGCTCTGATACCAACTGTAACGACCCGTCAAAATCGCTATTGACGCGGCACGTTAATCATTGATTCCACAGTGAGGTTTTGACCTCTATATGATACGTTTTGATAAAATATTGCATTCATTAAAATAAGTGACTTTCTAAACATAGAAAGTTATAAACATGTGGGCGAGTGCTTAGGTATAAGCAAAACCCCGAAATACATAAGTCTTTAATTTACAGGTTGACATCACAGTCCAGTTATTTATTACACAACGCAGTTTTATTTTGAATGCAATAAACTTTGTACAAAGCATGAGAGACTCCATGCAGGCAACAAGCACATCACAGCGGAAGCATTCTAAGGACCTGAGAATAAAACATGCTAAAAAGTCAACACGAATGTTGGTGAGTTATAGGTTTAATTGCTCGAGTCATAAACATGTATAAAGATAGACCACAAGATTTCATCAAAAGTTTATCAATAGATTCTACGTAACAGAGCACCCTGGTAACTAAACTTAACGCTATAGTGATAATTACCCCATTCATTTTAATACACGCAAACCAACGTGTCTTAAACTCAAATAACATACGTCCGTTAAAAGGCTAGCGCTCTAGCTCGGACGGGGATGTCAAGCCCTATGGATCCATATACAATTATTCGCGCCCACCAGTCCATATCCTATGTACTGGCAGCTACTAGTTACCAAAGCTAAGGGATTTTCGGTTTAACTCAGTGTAGAATTTAGTATGTACTTGTGTCTTATCGCGTTTAAAATAAATTGCATATATTCTCAGCCCAAAAATATTTAAAGTATTTAAAAAGGGATCTATAACTCACAGTTCAATATTGAGACTCAATATTGTTGGCAAATTGCGTAGACGTAATGATGGTAGACGACTGTATGGTTGGCCTTGGATTCAAGAACAATACCCCGAACAATACCCAATATTTCCTTAGCTTAAAGCGGTTTGAAACCCGAATTAAAACACCCTCGAATATACTTTATTATTATTAAACTTAAATTATAATTATAATTATAAATTAAAACTTATTACAGATATATTTATGAAAAATATCGTCGAGCAAAACTGACCTTTTATAGTACTTTTCGATTTACTGTAGCTCATGCGATCGCATGAGTTTTCAGTGTTTTTGCCATGCGATCGCATGGCCGCCTTTTCTGTTTTTGTTTGCTAGTTCGTCGACATCAAATAGTGTTACTGTAGTAAATAGTGTTTACTGTAGCAAATAGTGTTTACTGTAGCAAATAGTGTTTTACTGTAGCAAATAGTGTTTACTGTAGCAAATAGTGTTTCACTGTAGCAAATCACTGTAGCAAACTCGTTTTCACTGTAGCAAATCACTGTAGCAACCTTTTCTTATAAGTTTCTGGGCCTTCATACAGCTGATAAAGTTCAGTTTTGAGTTGTTCTTCTCCCTATAAATCATTAATGACGTTTCATCCTTACGAGGGATGCGGATTGCTTTCTCAGCGCAAACAACTTCCGCTCTTGTTTTGGACATCCAGTCCATGCCAACGATTACATCAAAACTTCCTAATTCTACGGGTATCAAATCAATTTTGAAGGTTTCACCAGCGAGATTCATTTCGCAACCATGGCAAATTTTATCGGCTTTTATCAGTTTACCATTAGCTAATTCTATAGTATATTTATCGTCTAGAGGTAATGATGCACATTTTAGTTTAGAACTAAAGTCTTTACACATATAACTTCTATCAGCACCCGTATCAAACATAATAGAAGCTAGTTGATTATTAACGGTAAACGTACCCGTGACAAGATTAGGATCCTCACGTGCTTCACTGGTACTAACATTAAATGCCCTCCCACGTGCGGGTTCTTTGTTCTTCTCCTTATCAGGGCATTGATTTATAAAGTGACCAGACTTCCCGCATCCAAAACATTTCTTGACATCGGTCAGTTTTGTCTTTACTTCAGAAACGGTGGCATAACAATCTTTCGCCACATGTCCTTTCTTGTTGCACTTATCACAGACCACTTGACAATAACCTGCATGATGTGTGTAACATCTTTTGCAGAACGGATGGGGTCCCTTATAGTTTGGACTTGCAGTTGCCCCATCTTGTTTACCTTTAAAAGTTTCTTGTTTCTTCAGGTGAGTACTTTTGCCCTTATAGTCTTCCCATTTCCTCTTTCCTTCAGTTGTCTTGACTTCGGTAATTGGTGCCTTAATCGAACTCTCTGTGATCTGGTCCATGAGTTGGTGTGCCATTGTCATGGCTTCCTGCATCGTATTTGGTTTGGACGATGTAACATTTCCTTTGATATTGATCGATAAACCGTCAATATACATTTCTATCTTTCGTTTCTCGTTTGGCACCAATTCGGGACACAACAAGGCTAGTTCCATGAAACGCTTTTCATAGTTATTGAGATTCGCGCTGATAACCTTCAGATTACGTAACTCAGATTCCATTTTTCTGATCTCGTTTCGAGGACAGTACTCCTCGATTAGCATCTTTTTCAGTTCTTCCCAAGAGATATCATATGCCGTATCTATTCCTTCTGCTTTAGCATAATTGTTCCACCAAGTAAGTGCACCGTCTTGCAATGTACACGAAGCATACTTTGACTTGTCTCCGTTCGCACAATTACTGATTTTGAAAACGGACTCCATCTTTTCAAACCATCGGGTTAGACCGACTGGTCCCTCGGTTCCACTAAACGTCTGTGGTTTGCATCCTTGAAAAGTTTTGTATGAGCATCCGTTTCGTGAGTTTGTGTTTACGGCTGCTGCTTCGACTGTTGCTTTTGCTGCCTCGGCTGCAACAATTCTTTCATTCACACGTTTCTCGACTAGTTGCTCAAACTCAGCATCCGACATTTGAGACATGTTTCTTCAATAAACACAACATATATAATTTAATCATATAGAATATTATAGGTAAAATGAGTTGTCAATAGTTAATCGTAGCATATTAATAATATGAACCGATTATTATAAAAGCCTTTTCTTCTTATTAGCATTTTATAATTATTTCTAGGGTATTACCTACCCGTAAAGTTCATTCATAATAGCTAGTACAAGGAATTAACTACTAAAATCCTAATAATATTCCACTATGAAAAATTATAGCGAGTTACTACATTATTATGTAATAATAATAATAAGAAGTAGTAATAATACAAATAATCATTCCATGCATTTATTATTAATAAACCAAAATAATACAATACCATACAATACTGATATTTTACATATGCTTATTTTACATAACAAGATAGAGTAGCACACATAAGCAATAAAATAGCGCATGGAAGATTTATGGTTGCGAGGTCGTTCATTCAGAACTATCAGAAACTTCTTCCCATTTGGTTCTCTCTGCCAATTGTTTGTGTGCACATGGTCCGACAGACATTCTGGCAGTGTATTTTATTTTTAGTTGGGGTTTTGAGGTACCCGTTGCCTCAGTGGGTTTAATACAATAAGGGTGGTTACGGATCAAATGGTCCTGTTCTTTTTTTAATAACTAAGGACATTTTATTATTGTGGTTGTTTTTATTATCTATAGCAAGTTGGAATTTCTCCTTAGTGATCTCTTTTATTTCATTAGCGAAATCCTCCTCCTTACTGATCTCGTCTGATGACGAACTGTCTGAGTCATGTGTAGGAGAATATGATGACGAACTGCAAGAATATGTACCGGTGGTCATGAACCGAAATCTGCCAGGCGTAATCGGCACAACCCGCCCGTCGGCGGTATATCTGGACCAATGTCCATATTTGTTTAGAAATGGACGATCCTCTTTTACTCCAGGGTTCATGGGTCCATGCCAACGATACTGTGGCTCCGGAAAACTAAAGCTGGGTGGAGCTGGAACCTCCTCTGGGTTTACCGGGAGTTGAGATTCCCCGGCTAACACAATTTCTTCTTTAATAGGTATTGGAACGCCCTTTTCAGTTGTGGATAGAATAGATTCAGTGTCCGATTCCGAGTCGTACAAAATGATAGGATTAGAGGAAGTCATCTATCACATAATTGAAACAACAATTACGTTAGCATATAAATATATCACATATAATGTTTTTGACCAAATAATAAGCAAAAATCAGGAAAAACAGATATGGTCATAGTCCAGACTCACTAATGCATCCTAACAATTACCAGTTAAACACAATAATGTAATTTCTGGTTCCCTATGACCTCAAGCTCTGATACCAACTGTAACGACCCGTCAAAATCGCTATTGACGCGGCACGTTAATCATTGATTCCACAGTGAGGTTTTGACCTCTATATGATACGTTTTGATAAAATATTGCATTCATTAAAATAAGTGACTTTCTAAACATAGAAAGTTATAAACATGTGGGCGAGTGCTTAGGTATAAGCAAAACCCCGAAATACATAAGTCTTTAATTTACAGGTTGACATCACAGTCCAGTTATTTATTACACAACGCAGTTTTATTTTGAATGCAATAAACTTTGTACAAAGCATGAGAGACTCCATGCAGGCAACAAGCACATCACAGCGGAAGCATTCTAAGGACCTGAGAATAAAACATGCTAAAAAGTCAACACGAATGTTGGTGAGTTATAGGTTTAATTGCTCGAGTCATAAACATGTATAAAGATAGACCACAAGATTTCATCAAAAGTTTATCAATAGATTCTACGTAACAGAGCACCCTGGTAACTAAACTTAACGCTATAGTGATAATTACCCCATTCATTTTAATACACGCAAACCAACGTGTCTTAAACTCAAATAACATACGTCCGTTAAAAGGCTAGCGCTCTAGCTCGGACGGGGATGTCAAGCCCTATGGATCCATATACAATTATTCACGCCCACCAGTCCATATCCTATGTACTGGCAGCTACTAGTTACCAAAGCTAAGGGATTTTCGGTTTAACTCAGTGTAGAATTTAGTATGTACTTGTGTCTTATCGCGTTTAAAATAAATTGCATATATTCTCAGCCCAAAAATATTTAAAGTATTTAAAAAGGGATCTATAACTCACAGTTCAATATTGAGACTCAATATTGTTGGCAAATTGCGTAGACGTAATGATGGTAGACGACTGTATGGTTGGCCTTGGATTCAAGAACAATACCCCGAACAATACCCAATATTTCCTTAGCTTAAAGCGGTTTGAAACCCGAATTAAAACACCCTCGAATATACTTTATTATTATTAAACTTAAATTATAATTATAATTATAAATTAAAACTTATTACAGATATATTTATGAAAAATATCGTCGAGCAAAACTGACCTTTTATAGTACTTTTCGATTTACTGTAGCTCATGCGATCGCATGAGTTTTCAGTGTTTTTGCCATGCGATCGCATGGCCGCCTTTTCTGTTTTTGTTTGCTAGTTCGTCGACATCAAATAGTGTTACTGTAGCAAATCACTGTAGCAACTCGTTTTCACTGTAGCACTGTAGCAAAATACGGTTTCACTGTAGCAAATAGTGTTTTACTGTAGCAAATTGTGTTTTACTGTAGCAAAGTAATTTTTACTGTAACAAATAGGGTTTTACTGTAGGAAAGTCGTTTTTACTTGTACATATATATATATACATACATATAATTGTTCATGAATCGTCGAGAGTAATCAAAGGTAATTGTATATATGAAACAGTTCTAAAATTTTGAGACTCAATCTAACAGACTTTGTTTAGCGTGTTAAAATAATAAACCGTATAGAGAATTGGTTTAAATAAGTCAAAAATTTTCGGGTCATCACAGGTAAAAAGACCAATTTACCCTCACATGCAAGGCATATGTCAAGATTTAACAGACTTTTTTAACGACAAGTTGACGGAAGGACTTGGTATGCTTAAATGGGATAATAGAAGGATGCTATTAGCAAAAAAAAAATTGAAGGGACGTTATTCGCTTTTTAGTGTATAATGGAGGGGCCAAAGGCACAAAAAGTCAATAAATTATGAGTGAAAATTTATTATGTAGTCATATGAATTCATTTTGTGACTACGGTCACATAAAATATATGTTTGATTGCTTTGGGCTCCGTTAGAATCGCCTAACGTGAGCTTTGAGTTTCAGATGACGCATAAATAAATGATAAATATAAATACATATATAATATACAATATGAGAGGTGGTTACCAAGTAACTAAACGGGTCAGGTCCTATGTTGAGATCGGTTTCTATAGTAGATTGAATCGAATGAGATGATGACATGCATTACAGGATTTAGAATGTTGATAAATTTTAATATTATTATACATGTTCCATCGGTTAATCTTGTGTTGGGAAAATGAAAATCTGATGAGTCAAAAGCATGCTAGAATTTGGAGAATTAGAGTCTGAAGTTGCAGACTCTGATGTTTACCGAAGTCAACGGTTTGAGATTTCTGGATGCCAAAGCTAAGGAATATTTTGGAGATTTGTTTAAAGATTAAGAAGATTTGTTTTGATTCGGTTTTATCTCCAGAAGATTGACTTTAGAGTTATTAGCATATTTGTTTGGTTTTTAAGTTTATCTTTTCCATATTTTTAGCTATGTAGTTTTGGAAACCAAATCTTCAGATTTGGTGTTTATCTGTATAAATAGGGACTCGTGTTTTACTTTGAAGATGTACTTTTCACGATTAATATCATTTATCTTTTATCCTATAATCGTGTTCTCTCATTCTCTGTATCATTAATTCTTATTTATTGTTTGAGTGAGAGTCTGGTGTTCATAGTTCAATTACTGTAAACTAATAACTGGTATCAGAGTGGGTAAGGTGTAAATCCTATTACGGTAATCTTTACAAACGATCCAAATTTTTATAAATATGTCTACCAGTACCATTCCTACTCCAGTTATGGCTGGAAAAGGTGTGCCAATATTCGATGGCACAGACTTTGCAACTTGGAAATTGAAAGTCCTATGGTTTTTAGGATCTATTCATGAAGAAGTTGAGCATGTTCTTACAATAGGACCCATTATTCCTGGTTCAATGATAGCTGCTGTTCCTGCCATAGATACTATTGCTGCACAACCTGCTTATTTTCGTGAAACACCAAGAGAAAGGTGGACTGAAGCAGAAGCTATCAAGTTCAAACTGGATAGCAAAATAAGAAGTATTATTGGAAATGCTGTTACTGTTCCAATTCTAAGAAAGATCAGTCATGCCAAGACTGCTAAAGCTATGTGGGATATGTTGCTTAATGACTATGAAGGAGTCACTATTGTTAAGACTCAGAAGAAAAAGAATCTGATTAGATGTTATGAAAATTTTGTTGCTCAACCTAAAGAATCTTTGAGTGATCTTCATTCAAGATTTCAGGTTCTGATAAATGATCTTGAAAGTGTTAGGGTAGAGAAAACACAACAAGTGTTGTGTCAAAAGTTCATTGAACTGTTACCTTCAAACTTTGAATCTGTGATTACATCTATGGTAATCAGTGAAAAGATAGATAACTATGAGTTAAGTGAATTGTTTGGCATACTGTCAACCTTTGAGGAAACTCAACTAAAGAACAAGATCAATGCTAAGAAAACTGCTAAAGATCCAGAAGCTGCATTGGTGGCTACCACAAAGAAGAATAAGCAATTGTTCTCTAGTTACTCTAGCAAAGTTGAATCTGAAAGTGATGAAACTTCTGATGATGATATTGATTCTGATGAAGATGCGGAGATTAAAGATCTGGAAGATCAGTTGGCTCTTCTGACTCAAATGATTGAGCAGAAAAAGTTTGGTTACAAGAAGGGTAAAAGCAAAAGTACTTTTGATCCAAAGAAGGCTAAATGCTTTAAGTGTGGCAAGATAGGACACATAGCTGTTGATTGCTGGTCTAAGGGTGAAGGAGGTTCAAATACCAACAAGTCTGTTGACAAAGCAAGAAAGTATAAGCTCAAGTACATGAAGTTAAAGAGTGAAGCAGAAAAAATCAAAGAACAAAGAACATGAAAAGGCTTTGTACACAGAAGCATGGGAAGATGAAGACTCATCATCTGATGAGGAGGAGGATAAGTGTCTTATGGCTATAATTGATGGTAGTTCTAGCAAGTTTGAGGAAGATATGAAAGCTATTGAGAAGATGGATAAAGACTCTACTTGTAATAAAGTTTCTGCTTATAAGGTACAAAACTCTGTGAACTATCTTGATAATGAAAAAGTGAGAATGTTTCAGTACTTGCTGCTTGACTTTCAATGGTGTTTAGATGATATTGATAGGTTAAGAACACAAATTTTTTATCTTAAAAACACTATCAAAGACAAAGATGCTGAAATTAAAATCTTAAAAAAATGTAAAGTAGAACTTGACACATATAAAATGGCATACACAGAAGAAACTAAAAGATTAAATACTGAATTAGGAAGATCGATGAAAAGGTCAAAACACTATGAAACAATTTGTAAATCTTGGTGTGTATCTTCCAAAAAGAATTCTGATGCTATTGCCAAAAAAATTCCAAATGATGTCAAAGCTATACTAGGTGAAAACTACATATTAGATAATAATGTGGAAGTTGATCCAAGTATATTCAAACCTGATATTCTACCGAACACATTTGTAAAATTTGATGGTGATAAAAAGATTTTAACCAATGCTTTTTTAAGATCATTAGATCCTGTTGAACCTTCTGAGACTATAATACTTGAAAGTAAAAATCCATTAGAGTCCGAACTTTTGAAACCGTCAGACTCTACCATTTTAGTCTCTCAAGATAATAGTGTATGTTCTGACCTAGAGTCTGACACCCAAAAGTCAAGTTGCAATAACAACTCTGAATCATCCTCTGAAACTAACACTTGTCCAGATCCAAAAGTGTTAACTAAAAGAAGGTCAAAGTCAAAACAAGCTAAGGCAATTCAAAAACTCAAAAAGGAAATTTCTAAGCTCAATGAAAAAATCAAGAGTCAAGAAAAATCTTCAGTTAAAAGAACATCTTGTTTTCCTAAGGAAATTAAGAAGATATGGAAACTCAAAGTTTGTGAAAATAAAAGTGTCTTAAAATCTGTTAAGGACAAGTTGATTTGGATTGGAAATAAAGCTTTTGTTTAGAGAGTGAAGAGCACTCCAACTGAACCCACTGAAAAGTGGGTTCCCCTTAAAAACTAACCATTTTCTTTTGTTTGTGTCTTGTGTAACAGGGTAACATGTCTTATTTGAATAGTGGTTGCTCAAGACACATGACTGGGTGCAAAGAGCATCTTGTAGGGTTTGTTGAAGAAAAAGGTCCTTCTGTAAGATATGGTGATAATTCAGTTACAAAGACTATTGGTTATGGTACTGTTATAGCTGAAAGTGTTTCATTTAAGAAAGTTGCTTTAGTTGAAGGGTTGAAGCATAATCTGCTAAGTGTAAGCCAAATTGCTGATGAAGATTGTGAAATCAGAATAAGAAAGAAAGCTGATATTATTTATGATCCTAAAGGAAGACCAACACTTGTAGCCTGGAGATTTCAAAATGTGTATATGCTGGATCTAGATTCTGTTGATGCTGGAATTGAAACATGTCTGTATTCTTAGACTGTCCCTGAACTTAATTGGCTTTGGCACAAAAGGCTTTCTCATCTCAATTTCAAAAAAATTAATGAGCTTTCCAAAAAGAAGCTTGTAAGAGGTCTGCCTAAACAGCCTTTTAAGAAAGATAAACCTTGTTCTGCCTGTATTATGGGTAAACAGACCAAAACAAAGTTTCCCTCTAAAACCCTAGCTACTATTAGTGATCCACTTCATATGCTTCACATGGATCTGTTTGGTCCAATGAACACTAGTAGTCTGGGTGGGAAAAGATATACTCTGGTAATTGTTGATGAGTATTCTAGATTTACATGGGTTATTTTCTTAGTTGCAAAAAGTGATGCTCCTGAAGAAAACATCAATTTGATCAAGAGAGAGCAGGTTCAAAAAGGTGTTCTTGTTAAACAATTGAGAAGTGATCATGGTACTGAGTTCAAGAATGTTATGTTAATTGATTTTTGTGAAGAATCTGGAATTGGTCAAAAAATTTCTACTGTTAGAACTCCTCAACAAAATGGAGTTGCTGAAAGAAGAAATAGAACCCTTATTGAAGCAGCCAGAACCATGTTATGCCAATCAAATGTTGCTCTAAGGTTCTAGGCAGAGGCAGTCAATACAGCATGTTATACTCAAAATAGGTCCTTGATTGTGAAGAAACATGGCAAAACTCCTTATGAGTTATACCATAAAAAGGTGCCTACTATTCATTACTTCCATGTATTTGGGTGTAAGTGCTATATTTTAAATCAAATAAATCAGCTTGATAAGATGAGGCCAAAATCTGATGAAGGTGTATTTATGGGATATTCTTCTGTTTCTAAAGCTTATAGAGTTTATAATCAGAGGAGAATGAAGATTGAAGAATCCATTAATGTTTCCTTTGATGAAAGTTCTATAGAAATGGATCAGACATCCAGCACTGAGCAATCTGCACTTTGGTGAATTGTCAAATTTAATTTCTGAAAACAGTGTTCAGACTCTGGATTCAGAGTCTGAGTCAGATGAACCTAACTTGTCTGGGTTAAGAAATGAATCTGCAGATAATACTCACAAAGAAGATGTTCCACAAGAAGATGAGCCTGTTGTTATTCAAGAAAGTGATCAGTCATCAAATACCACCGTGGATCCTGTTGTTCCTACTAGAAAATCATCTAGAAATATAGTCTCTCCAAAGCATCTTGAGGATTATATTGTGGATCCTACTGGTTTGCCTAAACCTAGTTCTTCTGCTCAGACACATGTGTCTGATTTTGCTATAGCAAATTACTGCTTCTTTTCTTGTTTTCTTTCACTAATTGAGCCCAAAGAAGTATATGAAACATTGGCTGATAATGATTGGGTTGAGGCTATGACTGAAGAATTGATAGAATTTGAAAGGAATGATGTTTGGGAATTGGTTCCAAAGCCTGCTGATAAAACTGCAATAGGCACAAAATGGGTTTTTAGAAACAAGGTTGATAAAGATGGTACTGTAATCAGAAATAAAGCAAGGTTGGTTGTTCAAGGGTACAGACAAGAAGAAGGAATAGACTATGATGAGACTTTTGCTCCTGTTACTAGAATTGAAGCTATTAGACTGTTTCTGGCATATGCTGCTCACAAAGATTTCAAGGTGTTTCAAATGGATGTAAAGAGTGCTTTCCTGAATGGTAAATTGCAAGAAGAGGTGTATGTGAAACAACCTCCTGGTTTTGTAAGTAAGAAATTTCCTAAGCATGTTTACAGATTGAAGAAAGCATTGTATGGTCTGAAGCAAGCTCCCAGAGCCTGGTATGCTACCTTTTTAACATTTCGTCTAGAATTTTTTTTTTCTAGAGGAGCCATTGACAAGACCTTGTTTATCAAAAAGGACAAAGGTGATGTGTTACTTGTTCAAATTTATATTGATGACATTATTTTTGGGTCTACTAATCCACACTTAAGAAAATGGCTTTCTGACATTATGTCTGAAGAGTATAGAATGAGCAATTTATGTACTTTAAACTATTTTTTTGGGTTGCAAATTAAACAGAGTTCTGAAGGCATTTTTATTAACCAAAGTAACTACATTTCTGACATGTTAACTAAATTTGGTTTTAAAAATTGTTCTACTTTAAGAACTCCAATGAGTGTTTCTGAAAAGCTTGATAAAGATGAATCTGGAAAACTCACTTGTCAATCAACCTATAGAGGTATGATTGGATCTTTGCTATACTTAACTGCTAGTAGACTTGATATAATGTTTGCTACATGTCTTTGTGCACGTTACCAATCAGATCCTAGGGAGTCTCATTATAAAGCTGTGAAAAGAATTTTTAGGTACTTAAAAGGTACCCCTAACCTGGGTCTTTGGTACTCTAAAGACTCAGGGTTTGATCTAATTAGTTACACAGATGCAGACTATGCAGGTTGCAAATTAGACAGAAAAAGCACTTCTGGTGGATGTCAATTGCTAGGTGGAAAATTGGTCAGCTGGTCTAGTAAAAAGCAGAATTCTGTGGCCACTTCCACAGCAGAAGCTGAATATGTTGCTGCAGGAAGTTGTTGTGCTCAGTTACTTTGGATGCAACATCAACTTTTGGATTTTGGGTTAACAATGACCAAAACTCCAATAATGTGTAACAATGAAAGTGCAACTGCTATTACTGAGAATCCAGTGTTTCACTCCAGAACCAAGCATATTGAAATCAGGCATCATTTTATAAGGGATTGTGTTGAGAAGGGCAAAGTGTTTTTAAAGCATATTGGTACTAAAGATCAATTGGCAGATATTTTCACTAAAGCACTTCCTGAAGAAAGACATTTTTATCTTCTTGAGCAACTTGGAATGTTAAATTCATCAACTGAAATGTTGTCCAGTGATGATACTCTCTAAACTGTTGTTGTAAAAAAAAAAAAATTAATTAGAGTCTGGATTACGTCACATTCAGAGTCTGGATGACACCATGTTATTTAGAGTCTGGAAAGGTTTACTCTGTTTGTGTATTTTTACTGTAAACTTGTTTCTTTCTTTGGTCAATAAAGGTTTTCTTTATTCGGGTTTATAAAGTAAAAAAGTTAAATTTTAAAGGGGGTTAATGGTAACTTTTTGAAATTTTTGTGTCAGAGGTATTTATATTTCCCTTAATTTTCTTTCTTCAAAATCTTCTTCAAATTAATCTTCAAACATAAACCCTAATCCCTCTCATTCGATCATCATCTTCTTCAAAATCTCTCTCGGTTTTCATAATTCACTCGTGTTCTTACAAGTTTTTGATTGAAGCTAATGGCAAATAAGAAGTTCATTCCTTTTGTTCTTGTTTCAACCGATAACATGATTAGGGCAAAGGAAATCAGAGGAGAGAAGGATGTGCAGGTTTCGGCTAACAATAGGGTTGCTTGTGCTACTATTCCTGCGAATTTTGCCAATGAAGGGTATGAGGATTTGGTATTGTTCATGCGAAATCATCCTTTAAAGGAGGCTTTCTTCAAGACAACTATCATGTTTCCAGAGATGTTAGGCGAATTTTGGTATACCTGTGTTGGAAACAGAGAAGATAGATCTATCACTGGCACTTATCGAGATGGTAACAATTCTTTAACTATTACAGAAAATCATTTAAGAATTGCTTTGAATCTTCCTGTACATGATAACTTTGTTGTGAGATCTTGTTTTCCTATGGTTGGTCAGCCTGTAACTAATTCTTCTGTTAAGATTAGTATGTTCTCTCCTAGGTGGATGTTTTTGTTATTGAATGTCATTAGAAGTTTGAGTTTTAAATGTGGTAGTCTGACTAAGGTTAATGATTATGAGGCACATCTGTTTCATGCAATAGTTACAGGAAGGAATATTGATTTTGCTCGTCTAATCTTCAATGAGCTCTTGGTTCTCACTGAAAAAACTCCAAGAGATCATAATGTGCCTTTTATCAGGTTTTTAAATTTAATGTTTGAACAAGCAATGACACCTGCTTTGTATGATGGACTTAAAGTGTTTCGTGTGTATGAGTATACTTTTATTCCAGAATGTAGTGTCCGAATGTTTCACAAGCACCTTGATGATCAAGAGGTAGCTCTTACTCCTGCTATATTGCATTGGGTCAATCTTGGTCGTGCAGACCAACCTACAGATTCTAAGTAATCAGGGTCGGCAGGGGCATCTTCTTTAGAATCTGAGCAATCAGGGTCTGCAGGAGATCACAACAATGGTCAACCATCTTTAGAATCTGAGCAATCAGATTCTACCCCCACAAAAACTCCACCCCATGTTGTTTCCCAAATAGAGCAGGCTGAACTCATGGGGTGAGGAAATCCCACCTCACTCTAACCCATCTTCACCCACTGCTGCTGAACAAATTATCCACTCAACCACCTTATGAACCCACCAGTTCATACTGAGAATACCACCATCTCTAAAACCTTAGATTCTACAGCACTTGTGAATTCACCTCAAAAATTCACTAGGAAGAGTGCTGCACGTACTGCTCCACCACCTCTGCTAGAGGTTGGTAAGAGGAGTGCTTTAACCCAGCCTGAACCTAATAGGTTAGTTAACTTGGATTCCCACATTACAGTCACTGAGAAAACCCACTCAGTTGCATTACATGAAGAAGTCCCAATCCTGGACTCAAATAACCAAATCCAACAACCTACTGCAATGACCAAGCCAACTGCTACCCCAGACTTAAGTCTGCCACTACCCACTCCAAATATTCCATCCTTACACTTACTTGCACAGGCTTCCAATATCACACTCATGTCACGGGGTGAGATACAGGCCTCAAAATCTTCTATGTCTAAGGATCAGCTTTCTTTACAACAGGAAGGCTGTGAGGACATACCAACCCTACCCTTATCTTCTGGAACTACTTCTCAGACTGAGGCACTAGTCACCATGGTTGTCCTACATCAGGATTTGACCAAGCTGACTAAGGAGTTTGATGACAAGCTCTCTGGTGTGCAGTCTAGGATTAATAATCTTAACTTTAATAATAATTTTGTTTCCAAAGATGAGCTGTTGGAGGTAAGGAGGTTGGTTGGGGATATGCAGGGGTTGTCTAGTGCAGGTGGTTCAGGGTCTGTTGTAGAAATTAATCACAGGTTGGCTGAGCTGGAGAAAAAGATGGTTGGTGTTGATGAACTGAGACAATGCTTTACTGGGTTTGCTTCTGATATTTGTTCCCTCAAGAATCAACAGACTGAAATTTGGAAGGTCATATCTTCTCTGCCTTTAGATGATGTCAAAAAGGGGGAGAAAAGAAAGAGGTCAGATGATGCAGGTACTGCAGATGCAGGTTTTGCAAATGTTGAGGGGGAGCAATCAAAGAGAGCTCAAATTGAGGGGGAGCATCAGGTTGAGGGGGAGAATATAACTGATAGAGGTGTTGGTGATACTCAAATGGTTGGTGGTGTTGGTGATACTCAAATGGTTGGTGGTGTTGGTGATATTCAGGGGAGTTCTAGTGTTGTTGTGGCTACTGCTATGCAAAGGACAGAGGGTGATTTAAGGGCTCAGATGAACAAGAGATTTAGATTCAGAAGATATGAAGGTGATGTTGTCAAGGTTGAGGTTGATAAATCTGAATTTGAAGGTGTAACTCTACTGCTAACAATGACACACTTACCAGATAGGAGGTTGAGAGTTAAAATAAATCAAATTGTTCGTTTGGGATTTTGTGAGTGGAAAGGCATAGCTGTGTGTATCATGGAGTCTGCAGGAGATCAAGTTGTTGTGAAAGAAGTGTTGAAGAGAGTTTATATGCTGGTACATTTGGTGTTTGAAGAAGGGTTTATAAGTTTTAAGGATTATGAGGTATTTTGTGGAATGTTTGATTTAAAGATGAAAGAAAGAAGAGCTAAGGGACATGTTGAAAGGTATGTTGTCCCTGAACATTTAGAGTTTGTTGATGATAAGTATGTTGAGTATTTGGATGGTTTGATGTTTAAGACTAATGGAAATCAAAGGATGTTGATTAGGGTTGATCAGTTTAAAGGGGCTGGTATTGAGATGTTGATCAGTTTATTATCCAGATGTGAGACAGAGCAAACTTTTTCTTTTAGGGTTCAATTGTTGAATCACTTGTATAGCAAGCTATCTATGTTGAAGAAAATTCCTCACATGAAGAACAAGTGTAAGCTTATCGAAAAGGAATATGCTAAGGTGGTTAATTAGGTGTGCAGGTTGTTTTGACATCATCAGATAGGGGGAGATTGTTGGGAAAATGAAAATCTGATGAGTCAAAAGCATGCTAGAATCTGGAGAATTAGAGTCTGAAGTTGCAGACTCTGATGTTTACTGAAGTCAACGGTTTGAGATTTCTTGATGCCAAAGCTAAGGAATATTCTGGAGATTTGTTTAAAGATTAAGAAGATTTTTTTTTTATTCGGTTTTATCTCCAGAAGATTGACTTTAGAGTTATTAGCATATTTGTTTGGTTTTTAAGTTTATCTTTTTCATATTTTTAGCTATGTAGTTTTGGAAACCAAATCTTTAGATTTGGTGTTTATCTGTATAAATAGGGATTCGTGTTTTACTTTGAAGATGTACTTTTCACGATTAATATCATTTATCTTTTATCCTATAATCGTGTTCTCTCATTCTCTGTATCATTAATTCTTATTTATTGTTTGAGTGAGAATCTGGTGTTCATAGTTCAATTACTGTGAACTAATATCTTGAAAACCCTTATTTTCACATTGTTTCAAGTTAGAACTAACATGATCTCTATTGAACTGAGTAGTGATAAAATTCACTACTATGTTTCCATAAATTCACTCAACTTGCATATTATCCGTGTATGTTTAAAGTACAGCATGTTAATATATATAAATGAATTAAAAAAAAAATATGATGTCACCCGTATTATATCAGCGACTTCCAGTTCAAGTTTAGCACTTCTTAAAGAATGAATAAGTCTAAATAGTTCACTTGCCAATCAATTCTCAGAGAGATTTTTCTTTAGCTAGATATACGAAAATCGTGTAAAAATTAGAAAGCTAAGCTAGTTGCATTTTTTTATCTTAAGGTCACTCCCTGTCTTAACAGACTTTAGCAGATTTTCTCTCATCCATATTAGCGCCACATCAACACAAAATAATTTAACAATTTTTAACAAAACATTTCCCATCTCACTAAATAATGATAAAAAAAATATATACTCATAAAATATAATATGTATAAGTAGTGAAACAAATGATTAAAAAAAAATTAGGTAACCTACAATAACTCTGTGATCATGCGCAGGGGCGAATTTAGAGGGGGGGCAGGGGGCGCCCGCCCCCAGTCGATTTCGAAATTTTAGTGTAAAAATTTGGATTTTTTTCATTTTGCCCCAAACCCAAAAGCCATTTGTCCCAAAATCTACATATTTTGCCTCAAAATCTTCAAATTTTGCCCACAATTCTCTAAATTTTGTCCCAAAACCTTCAAATTTTGCCCACAAACCTTCAAATTTTATCCAAAAACCTCAAAATTTTGCCTAAAAACCTCCAATTTTTGTCCCAAAAACTCCGTATTTTGACCAAAAAAGTTGCTACGGTTTTAAAAAAAAATTTCGCCCCCGGTGAAGAAAAATCCTGCTTCCGCCACTGATCATGCGTTGCAAGACTCACCCACAGACCACTTAACAAAGTGGTGCCTATCTATGCTATCTCTTGACATGCGTTAACGGATGTAGTGACGTGAGGAGAGGAAGTGACCTAACATGCATCTAAGGCGGGATGCAATGGAGTGTGAAACTCCACGTTAACGGTCGCCACAATAATAACAAAGAGTGGGAGCAATTGGTGAGAGGGTCCGTTTGTGAGAGCTGCAACGAGTGGCCAAAGAAAAAATGTGGACCCACTATTTTTTTTATTTGTACCTTGTGTTTAATTGCTTGTACACTTTATATTTTATAGATATATTTGTGAGTATATTTAGTTTGAAATGGAGTGTATGATTGTAAGGGTTTAGTGAAAGGAATGTGAAAGGAATGTTAAAGTGTTTGTACTGATGTGGCGCTGATGTGGAGGAGAGAAGTTCAGTGAAAATTAGGAACGATTGCATGTAGCCTAACAACTTGTTTAGCTCATTCTTTACGCTGCTCAACGAAGGGGTTTCGTTGCCCCACAACAGCCACAACGGGCTCTGTAGAGCCGTTGTCGACGAGTTCGTGGTATCGTGGTGGGGCGGATGACGATAGAGACAACGGCCGTAGTTGTATAGCTGGCAGAGTGTAATTGGTTCTATCTCTTTGATCCTCTGGAGCATACTAACTTTTACGGAGTATAAACGCCAAAAACTAAAAGGAGTTAAAATATACGCAGTATTCATTTTCTAGACAAAATTTTGCCGGGGGTCCCTGTGGTATACCTCAAATTGTGTCGGGGGTCCAAATGTTTTTTTTGAACTTTAGGGGTCCTCGTAGTATACAAAACTTGTGTGGGGAGTCCAAAATGTTAGATTCAAGTGTTAAGATCCGTTAGTGATGTCACATGTGTTTCACGTGAGGGTATAATGGTCATATGTGCAATGGATTCTTCACTTATTAAACAACCCACATCGTCACTCTTTTTCCTCAAATCCCTGTAAACCCTAAATTGAATAAACAGCAGAAATCGAATTCCACTAAAATTCAACATGGTAAATTGCTATTGTGGGAGACGTGCAGTCATGAAACTATCTAACACACTAGCAAACCCTCAAAGGCGTTTTTATAGGTGCTCTAATCAGGTATAATTGCTCAATTTAATTTGAAATTGATGGTAAATGTTGCTTTTTTCTTTCACCCAATTAATTTGTTTTTTCATAGTTATATGATTGTAGGTTTTTTGAATGGATTGATCCACCTTTGAATGTTGTATCGGAAGCTAGAACTCTCAAAGCAGAAGGTGATGCAGCAAAGTGGAAGTTTTTAGCCATTTGTAGTTGGATTTTATTCTTTGTTTACGTTATGGTTGAAATGTCCCATTCTTATTGATTAAAAACGTTCCATATTAATTGATTTCGTTGCGAGGTTTTGACCTCTATATGAGACGTTTTTCAAAGACTGCATTCATTTTTAAAACAAACCATAACCTTTATTTCATAAATAAAGGTTTAAAAAGCTTTACGTAGATTATCAAATAATGATAATCTAAAATATCCTGTTTACACACGACCATTACATAATGGTTTACAATACAAATATGTTACATCGAAATCAGTTTCTTGAATGCAGTTTTTACACAATATCATACAAACATGGACTCCAAATCTTGTCCTTATTTTAGTATGCAACAGCGGAAGCTCTTAATATTCACCTGAGAATAAACATGCTTTAAACGTCAACAAAAATGTTGGTGAGTTATAGGTTTAACCTATATATATCAAATCGTAACAATAGACCACAAGATTTCATATTTCAATACACATCCCATACATAGAGATAAAAATCATTCATATGGTGAACACCTGGTAACCGACAATAACAAGATGCATATATAAGAATATCCCCATCATTCCGGGACAACCTTCGGATATGATATAAATTTCGAAGTACTAAAGCATCCGGTACTTTGGATGGGGTTTGTTAGGCCCAATAGATCTATCTTTAGGATTCGCGTCAATTAGGGTGTCTGTTCCCTAATTCTTAGATTACCAGACTTAATAAAAAGGGGCATATTCGATTTCGATAATTAAACCATAGAATGTAGTTTCACGTACTTGTGTCTATTTTGTAAATCATTTATAAAACCTGCATGTATTCTCATCCCAAAAATATTTGATTTTAAAAGTGAGACTATAACTCACTTTCACAGATTTTTACTTCGTCGAGAAGTAAGACTTGGCCACTGGTTGATTCACGAACCTATAACAATATATACATATATATCAAAGTATGTTCAAAATATATTTACAACACTTTTAATATATTTTGATGTTTTAAGTTTATTAAGTCAGCTGTCCTCGTTAGTAACCTACAACTAGTTGTCCACAGTTAGATGTACAAAAATAATTCGATAAATATTATCTTGAATCAATCCACGACCCAGTGTATACGTATCTCAGTATTGATCACAACTCAAACTATATATATTTTGGAATCAACCTCAACCCTGTATAGCTAACTCCAACATTCACATATAGAGTGTCTATGGTTGTTCCGAAATATATATAGATGTGTCGACATGATAGGTCGAAACATTGTATACGTGTCTATGGTATCTCAAGATTACATAATATACAATACAAGTTGATTAAGTTATGGTTGGAATAGATTTGTTACCAATTTTCACGTAGCTAAAATGAGAAAAATTATCCAATCTTGTTTTACCCATAACTTCTTCATTTTAAATCCGTTTTGAGTGAATCAAATTGCTATGGTTTCATATTGAACTCTATTTTATGAATCTAAACAGAAAAAGTATAGGTTTATAGTCGGAAAAATAAGTTACAAGTCGTTTTTGTAAAGGTAGTCATTTCAGTCGAAAGAACGACGTCTAGATGACCATTTTAGAAAACATACTTCCACTTTGAGTTTAACCATAATTTTTGGATATAGTTTCATGTTCATAATAAAAATCATTTTCTCAGAATAACAACTTTTAAATCAAAGTTTATCATAGTTTTTAATTAACTAACCCAAAACAGCCCGCGGTGTTACTACGACGGCGTAAATCCGGTTTTACGGTGTTTTTCGTGTTTCCAGGTTTTAAATCATTAAGTTAGCATATCATATAGATATAGAACATGTGTTTAGTTGATTTTAAAAGTCAAGTTAGAAGGATTAACTTTTGTTTGCGAACAAGTTTAGAATTAACTAAACTATGTTCTAGTGATTACAAGTTTAAACCTTCGAATAAGATAGCTTTATATGTATGAATCGAATGATGTTATGAACATCATTACTACCTTAATTTCCTTGGATAAACCTACTGGAAAAGAGAAAAATGGATCTAGCTTCAATGGATCCTTGGATGGCTCGAAGTTCTTGAAGCAGAATCATGACACGAAAACAAGTTCAAGTAAGATCATCACTTGAAATAAGATTGTTATAGTTATAGAAATTGAACCAAAGTTTGAATATGATTATTAACTTGTATTAGAATGATAACCTACTGTAAGAAACAAAGATTTCTTGAGGTTGGATGATCACCTTACAAGATTGGAAGTGAGCTAGCAAACTTGAAAGTATTCTTGATTTTATGAAACTAGAACTTTTGTAATTTATGAAGAACACTTAGAACTTGAAGATAGAACTTGAGAGAGATCAATTAGATGAAGAAAATTGAAGAATGAAAGTGTTTGTAGGTGTTTTTGGTCGTTGGTGTATGGATTAGATATAAAGGATATGTAATTTTGTTTTCATGTAAATAAGTCATGAATGATTACTCATATTTTTGTAATTTTATGAGATATTTCATGCTAGTTGCCAAATGATGGTTCCCACATGTGTTAGGTGACTCACATGGGCTGCTAAGAGCTGATCATTGGAGTGTATATACCAATAGTACATACATCTAAAAGCTGTGTATTGTACGAGTACGAATACGGGTGCATACGAGTAGAATTGTTGATGAAACTGAACGAGGATGTAATTGTAAGCATTTTTGTTAAGTAGAAGTATTTTGATAAGTGTCTTGAAGTCTTTCAAAAGTGTATGAATACATATTAAAACACTACATGTATATACATTTTAACTGAGTCGTTAAGTCATCGTTAGTCGTTACAGGTAAATGTTGTTTTGAAACCTTTAGGTTAACGATCTTGTTGAATGTTGTTAACCCATTGTTTATTATAACAAATGAGATGTTAAATTATTATATTATCATGATATTATGATATATAATATATCTTAGTATGATGTATATACAGTTAAATGTCGTTACAACGATAATCGTTACATATATGTCTCGTTTCGAAATCATTAAGTTAGTAGTCTTATTTTTACATATGTATTTCATTGTTAATACACTTAATAATATATTTACTTATCATTTAACATAATTAACCAAGTGTATCAATATCTTAATATGATTCATATGTACCTAGTAAGACGTTGTTATAACGATAATCGTTATATATATCGTTTTCGAGTTTCTTAAATTAATAGTCTCATTTTTATGTATATAACTCATTGTTAAAATACCTAATGAGATACATACATATAATAAAAACATGTTAACTATATATATAACCATATATATGTCATCGTATAGTTTTTAAAAGTTTTAACGTTCGTGAATCACCGATCAATTTGGGTGGTCAATTGTCTATATGAAACATATTTCAATTAATCAAGTCTTAACAAGTTTGATTGCTTAACATGTTGGAAACATTTAATCATGTAAATATCAATCTCAATTAATATATATAAACATGGAAAAGTTCGGGTCACTACAATGGTTTCCAAGTAGTTTAGTGAATCATTTAGTGCAGTAATGAATGAATCTTTTTGAAGTAATGGTCGAATTTGTAATGTAATGAATCTTTTTGAAGTTTAATGAAATGGTGTATTGAATGTTCAATTTTGTAATGCAGAAACAACTGTGTGTTGAATGCATTGGTGTATTGAATTAGTGCAGAAACAATATAATTAGAAACAATATAATTAGCAGTGCATAATAAAGCTCCTTAACTTGCGTTGAGTGTTCTAGCTTGGTGTATTGAATGAGTTTTAGCAGTGCAGAAACAATATAATTAGCAGTGCAGAAACAACTGTGTGTTGAATGCATTGGTGTATTGAATGAGTATTGAATGAGTGCATAAACAACCAACTAGAAACACATTAACTTGAATCATACATAACATTAAACACAATAAAGCTCCTTAAGAGCATTAGTACATTACAAAACACAAGTTGACCATGTTTCAAAATGTACTTAACATACATTTATCAAAAGACTAACATCCAAAAGACATACATTAGCCAAAAGTCTAACATCAAAAAGACACTAACATACATCAAAATAAAAAAGAAAATTAACATCGAAAAGACTAGCTGCCAGTTTGACTTTCCAAAAGACTTTAATCTTGACTGCCTTTGACTTCCACTAACTGCCAATTTGACTTCCTCTTAACTTTAAGCTTGACTGCAATTGACTTCCACTAACTGCCAGTTTGACCTTGACCTTGACTTCCACTAGCATCATTGGTACAACCCCTTTTGTTATGCCCATATATTCCACATTTACCACATGTCAAGCTTTTTCCCTTTCTGGACAGTTTACCATCATTGTTAATGCTTTCATCTTCATGAAAACCCTTTATTCTGTTTTTTAATGAAAACCCACATTTAATGTATTCTTTTACCTCATGTGCACTTGCAAACGTTTGTCCAACATAGAAAGCAGTTTGACTTACTCCTTTGGCCTTTTCTTGCTTCTGAATCTCTCTAAGCTTTCTTTTTCTACTGCCTTCAATGGTATCATCGAGCTCATCACCACTTTCAAAGTCTTCATTGTCTACTATATCTAATTCAACCAATTCCTTTGATTTGAGTACAAGTTCCTGTTTTTTTGATTTTTGTACAGGTTCGTGATCTTCACCATAGTTGAAATTGGACATATCCACAATATATTCTTCAATAACTACATCTTCATCCACTATTAAATCATCATCCTTTCCATTATCATTTTTCTTATCTGTATTCGTTATTGAATTGATTGGTATATCAAAGAAAGGATCAAATTCATGTAGTGAAGCTTCATCATACACATTTTGTTCACCTTCAGTGTCGGATTCCATTGTGTTATGTGTTTGAATTGAAGAAAACGATTAGGGTTTGGGTTTTGAACAATCGTAGATGGTGGCTAGATTAAGTTTGGGATTATACGTCTTGGAGGGAAGTTGATTAGGGTTAACAAACGGTTCATGACCATTATACCCTCACGTGAAACACATGTGACATCACTAACGGATCTTAAATCTAACGTTTTGGACTCCCCACATAAATTTTGTATACTACGAGGACCCCTAAAGTTCAAAAAAAACATTTGGACCCCCGACACAATTTGAGGTATACCACAGGGACCCCCGGCAAAATTTTGTCCATTTTCTATAGTTGTTGTGGGGTCCACTTACAATCAAACCCATGTGTGGGTTTTGTTACGCCGTATATATTTATTTACTTTAAATAATTTAAATAAAAATAGTAATAATATTTAAATAATTTTTTTATCATTTAATTGAATTATAAATTATAGTAATAGTAATGTCTTTATTTAATTTATGTTAAAATAAATAAATAAAATTATGACATTTCAGCTTAATTCCCTACATACAACACCATAACAACATAACAAAAAATTTACTATAACGTCATCTCCATTCCACAACACTGTCACGTTAACAAAAATCTCTCTCATAACACTACAACACCATAACAATTAGAATTAAGATAGTGAAATGGTCTTATGTCAAGTTATTCTTGCAAATAATTTAGCTCGTACTCCTATGTGTTTTTTTTGTTGGAAATATGTTCTCGGGTTGGCTATGGTTCGACCGTGGTTTGACTGTGGTACATATATTCCGAAGATATGCTCATGACATTAAATAATAAAAGTCCATTTATCCTATTCGGTCACACACAAAGGCCAATCGTAAATTGTTTGATATACTTTCTAATCGGAAATTAATTTATTAATCATTAGTTAATGGTTTAATAAATTAAGTAAGTTTTTTTTATGTGTGTACATATACTTACAAATCTAAATATGTAGAGATTTGATTAGATTTTGCAAATCATATTTTATATAATATATAAGATTTGATTTGATATAAATAAGATTTGATTTGATTTATAAATCTTATTTTATATAAAGATTTGTACTATAATCATATTTTATATAATATATAAGATTTGATTTGATATAAATAAGATTTGATTTGAGTTGTAAATCTTATTTTATATAAAGATTTGATTTTGCAAATCTTTCAAAATCTTTATATTTGTATTATATGTATTATTGTATCAATTTTAATTCTATATAATACCAAATCTTGGTATTGAAAAGATATAGAAACTTGAGATAAAAAAACACACATACAAAATGATATTTCTCTTTCTCTTTTTCAAGTAACCAAAATACTTGAGATCTATAATTGGGTTCGATTTTGGTGGAAATAAGGAAAAAGAAAAGATCTGTTAAGTAGAAGGCATAGATTGAAACAAGGTTGGAACTTTGGGTGTCTACCGTTTAGAGGAACTCTTCTTTGGGTTTTTCAGATTCGATCTTCAAAAGGCTACAAAGGTTGTATTCTAATCTTCTCTTATTTAATTTTGTTAATTTTGTTTTGTTTGCTAAAGTTTTGTACAATGATCCGTGGAAGAGTATGATTTTGTAAAGTTTTAAAAATGCTTCCGCTCGCTTTGAATTTGTATCATACTCCAACAGTGGTATCTGAGCCATCTTGTACAAGTTTTAACAAACTTTTCTTATGATATTTAGTTTTGATGGATGCGTTGTGCATGATTCTTGGAGATGATCATGCATAACAAACATGCAAAACAAGTATCATAATTTATGTTTTATGTTTCCTAAATACTAATTTGAATCTTGGATTTTGGCAAAATGTAAAATGGGTTAAATTCATTTTTTTTCATTTAAGAAATTTTTTCAGCCTGGACAGTCCGTATTTGATGGACAGTTTCGGGGCTTTAAACTCAATATTATTGTATGAGACCAATTGCATTTGAAAGATAACTGAAAGAACTTAAATTTAAAAAAAAATTCATCGAAAACGGATTAGAAATGAGTAAGATATGACCATTTAAAGTTACATGTATGAATCTGCCAAAATCCGAAAATTTTAATGGTAACTTGCATGTTGACTATTAAAGATTCAATGTTTAGGAAAATAAAGTACATGAATTCTTTTCATGTTTTACATGAAATGAGAAAATTAAAATTATTAATTTTAGATTTTATGCTTTGGTAAGGTGAATAAATCTCCAACATGTTTTGATTCACTTAATATGTTTATTTGGATGGTTTTGGCATGAAAACCATACTTACAAAATCTGAAGTGGGTTTACATACATATGTTATGTAAACAAGGATTGAATATTATAAGTGTCATTAAGTGTTGTTTAAATCAATCCTTATCGAAACATGTTATATGAAAATGGACGGTTGGCACTCCATTTGTTATGTATGTGATTGTTGTATGAAATCGGTAGTATTTGCCTCAATAAGACCCTTGTGTGGATGTTTGGTTGTATGATTTAATTTATTATTTATTCGGGATGAATGTAATAATTTATTAAACGACTTGCATGTCGTCTTTCTATTTATATTGTATTTGTAATAGTATAGAAAATAGAATAGTTATTTTGTAAGATAATGCAACCAAGATTGAAATCAAGAAGACGATGTTCACAAGGCGGCCCATCCGAGCATATAATGGAGATGGCGGTTTTAGTGGGAGCCAATTCTCACACAAGGTTATGTCCCTAGTTGACCATGTTTTTTCGTGTGTTGGCTCACCGAAAAAACGCATAGGACTCGAGGCATACTACCGATAATTGCGTGTCATGATTATTATTGTTTTATTATTTGTCTATGCCATGCTAGCTAGAAAATGTTTTTAAAAAAAAACAAAAAGGACAATAATCATATAAAACGGTTTGGTTAAAATTAGTTTAACAAACGCAACACGCAATACATAATTAGCAAATGTTTTAAAATGGTGTAAACTACTTTTGCTAAAAGAAAACAAAAACCCGTTTTAAATGTAAACTTTACGCTATCCATGAGTAGTACACACATCCGAACCTTCTACCTGTTAGAGTTCGCGATACCCGAGAGTCTTGGGCCGGACTTTAATTGGGTGTTGGGAAGGGTGAGGTGAATTTCGCGATACCCGGGAGTCTTGGGCCAGATTTCACGTGTATCTATCACGGACGGTTTACAATCTGAAATCGTGGTTTGCGGCAAACCCGCCACGAGGAAGGATTAGCGTAGAAGGGATTAAACATGCCAAGTGAAATAATTGATTATCACTAAATCCCGCAGAACCTAAGAATTTCATAATGGATGAAATTGGTAATATAGTTACCTACCTAAATAGCTTATGGTTGGCGATCCGCGGCGAACCCGTCGTTAACATAAGTGAAATATGGATCTTAGCCTTGTTAATTATAATTGTTTGAATATTAAACACACTTGGGTAATTATCTTAACAAGGTTTAAACATATCAAACTAACTAATACAACTTACTTTAAAAATAAAAATATGACAGATGTCTGCAACAAACACAAATCCTACTCCGTCATCAATCACTAATTTCTGCCTTAAAGGGCTCCTCGAAAAGGACAAGCTTACGGGTTTGAACTACATGGACTGGCTTCGCAACCTAAGAATTGCTCTTAGGATGGAAGGAAAGATCAGGGCTATTGAGGAACCCTTACCGGCAGAACCCGGATTGAGAGCTACTCAAGCGGCTAGGGACGAGTTTGAAAAATGGCGTTCCGAGTCTAATGAGGTAGCATTCTTGATGTTGGCGACCATGTCTCCAGAGCTCCAAAAGGGCATGGAGAGCTTAGGGTCATATGACATGCTTAACCAACTCAAGGACATGTTCCAACAACAAGCAAAGCAAGAAAGGTTTGACACCGTGAAAGCTCTCGTATCTTGCAAAATGGCAACGGGAAGTAGTGTTAGTGTCCATGTACTACAAATGAAAGGGTACATAGACCGGTTGGAGCGCCTTGGTTTTTTCATAAGTCAGGAACTTGCAACGGATTTTATCCTGAACTCGCTGACTAGTGCATATGAAGGATTCATTATGAACTATAATATGAACAACATGGAGCTCCATGGCATGTTAAAAACCGCTGAGGCTAACATGGCCAAAGCTAAACCCGCAACTACCGTTCTAGCCATTCGTGAAGGTGGGGTTAAGAAGAAGAAAAACAAAGCAAAGGGCAAGAACAAGGGTAAGGGTAAGGTTGGCACGTCCAAACTCTTTTACTTCAAAGATCCCGCAAATCAAGTCTCCTGAAGAAGCAATATGCTTTCATTGTGGGGATAAAGGACATTGGAGGCGCAATTGTACTAAGTACTTGAAGGAACTTAATGAACTACGGGCTAAGGGAGTCGCTGTACCTTCAGGTTTGTTCATGATTGAACTAAACAATACTACTATTTCTAATTACTGGGTATTGGACACGGAATGTGGTACTCACATTTGTACAAATGTGCAGGGACTCACAAGAAGTAGGAAGCTGAAGACCGGGGAGCTTAATCTAATCATGGGGAATAAGAATGTTGCCTCTGTTGACATGATTGGAGAATACAAGCTTTCTTTTGATTCTGGTTTATGTATTGTTTTATCTAATGTTTGCTACAGTGCCGAAATGGCAAGAAACATTATATCTTTTGATGCTTTATTTAATGATGGTTTTAATTTTAGTTTTGATAATGGATCAATACTTGTTCACAAAAATGGGATGTTTTATTTCAAGGCTAGTCCTTGTAAAGGCATCTTAGAAACCACAGCAAAGCTAAATGATAGTTCAATCTACAATGTTGATTCATCCAAAGATGTTTTGGATAAAACGTATCTATGGCATTGTCGTTTAGGCCACATAAACAAGAAACGCATAGCCAAACTCCAGTCAGATGGAATTCTAGAATCATTTGATATAATATCGTATGATGAATGCGAATCTTGCTTATCAGGAAAAATGACAAAGGCACCTTTCACAGGAAGCTGTGAACGGGCAAAGGATATGTTGGGGTTGGTACACACTGATGTGTGCGGTCCGTTCAGATCGCCTACTAGACACAAGGAACGATACTTCGTTACATTTACTGATGACTTCAGTAGATATGGCTATGTTTATTTAATTAAACAAAAGTCTGAAACTTTTGGAGTGTTCAAGGCATACCAAAACGAAGTAGAAAATCAACTGAACAAAAGAATTAAGATTCTCCGATCTGATAGAGGTGGTGAATATCTTAATGATGAATTTCGTGATCATCTACGGGGTTGTGGGATAATCTCACAATTAGCTCCTCCTAGAACACCACAACATAATGGTGTGGCTGAAAGGAGGAATCGAACATTACTTGATATGGTTCGATCCATGATGAGCCGCACAATGCTTCCAATCAGTTTTTGGGGTTACGCCCTACAAACTGCCGCAAGGATCCTTAACCTCATCCCAACCAAGAAAGTTTCCAAAACACCTTATGAGATATGGCATGGTAAAACTGTGTCTCTCTCATATCTAAGAATCTGGGGTTGTGAGGCTTACGTTCGTCGTGAAGCTCAAGATAAACTTGAACCCAGATCTGAAAAGTGTTTATTTGTTGGTTACCCGACTGATTCTTTTGGATATTTGTTTTACAACCCTACTAAGAACAAAGTCTTTGTGTCTCGAAGGGGAGTCTTCCTTGAAAAGGATCTCATATCGAAAGGAACCAGTGGGAGCAAAATTGACCTTGAAGAAATTCAAGAGTCAACCGACATGGAAATCGATATTGGAACCGATTCTCCTCAAGAGGTCGACGAGCCTGCAATTGAAAGAGAAACTGACCTACAGCCACCACCCATACGTAGATCTGATAGAGTGCGTCGAATACCAAAGAAATATAGTTTACACATATTTGAGGGTGATGACGAAAATATAGATTCTGATGAACCTATTACCTATCAGGAAGCGATGACAGGCCCCGAGTCTGCCAAATGGAAGGAGGCTATGGACAACGAGATCCAATCCATGCATAATAATCAAGTCTGGATCTTGATTGATCATATACCAGGTATTAAAACTATTGGGTGTAAGTGGGTCTTCAAGAAGAAGACCGATATGGATGGAAATGTACACACATTCAAAGCCAGACTGGTGGCTAAGGGTTACACGCAACAATATGGTGTAGACTATGATGAAACTTTTTCACCAGTAGCTATGTTGAAATCCATTAGAATACTTCTTGCCATAGCTGCATTTTATGACTATGAGATATGGCAAATGGATGTAAAAACAGCTTTCCTTAATGGTAAACTAGCAGAGGATGTGTTTATGACACAACCTGAGGGTTATGTACATCCTAAGTATCCTAATAGTGTGTGCAAGCTTCAAAGGTCCATTTATGGACTTAAACAAGCTTCTCGTACCTGGAATCTTTGCTTTAATGAGAAGATCAAAGAATTTAGTTTTATTAGAGGCGAAGATGAGCCATGTGTCTATGTTAGGTCTAGTGGGAGTGTTGTAGTCTTCCTTGTACTATATGTCGATGACATATTACTCATGGGAAACGATATCCCGACACTGAAAGATGCCAAAGCTTGGCTAGGGAAATGTTTCTCCATGAAAGACATAGGAGATGCATCATATATTTTGGGAATAAAGATCTATCGAGATAGGTCAAGGAGATTAATTGGGCTAAACCAAAGTGCATATATAGATAAGATACTGAAGAAATTCGGTATGCATAACTCTAAGAAAGGGTGCGTTCCTATGAACCCTGGAATGATATTGAGCAAGTCTCAATGTCCTAATTCTGAGTTGGAGTCAGCTACCATGAGTCGTACTCCATATGCTTCAGCTATAGGATCGATCATGTATGCGATGATATGCACTAGGCCTGACGTGTCGTATGCACTAAGCATGACTAGTCATTATCAGGCCAATCCTGGTGAAGCTCATTGGATAGCAGTCAAGAACATTCTAAAGTATCTTAGGAGGACCAAAGAGATGTTCTTGGTCTATGGTGGGAATGACGAGCTGAGCGTCAAAGGATACTCAGACGCTAGTTTCCAATCAGATAGAGATGATTGCTCTTCACAATCAGGATTTGTATTTATGTTGAACAGTGGAGCCGTCACATGGAGAAGTGGCAAGCAAAGTACTATTGCTGATTCTACGACAGAAGCCGAGTATATAGCGGTAAATGAAGCTGCTAAAGAGGTCATGTGGATAAAGAAATTCATCGGGGATCTAGGAGTGGTTCCTACAATCCATGATCCTGTTGAGATTTTCTGCGACAATGTGAGTGCGGTTGTCTTGGCTCAAGAACCGAGGTCACAAAAGCGCACACGGCATATACTCAGAAAGTACCATTACATCCGTCAACTTGTAGCAGAAAATGACATATTATTAAGTAGAGTAGACACGACTAAGAACTTGGCTGATCCTTTCACCAAGCCTTTGCCACAGACTAAGCATGATGCTCATAGCATGTCTATTAGCATTCGTGTCATTGATGATAAAGTTTGATTGTATTTATTATGTTAAGTTTGAAACTTTAAACATTGGGCAATAATATATGTTGCAATTGATCTGATGATTAATATATTGAGATTATATTATACGCACGATGCGATCATTTCATTGTATATTGCCATGTTTCATTTTGCATGTTTTAACTTCCAATGAATACTATTTCATAAACTTCCACAGTCGGTCATTCTCTAAGGAAGAGAGAATTGAATTAAGGCTGCTATGAAGTGTAGTAATATAGGCTTATATGAAACTACATTCATGAGGAACTTGATAGTTGATTCAAGGTTCTGGAATGACCACACTTAGAGGCTACTTCATGGTTTTAAGTCACAAGTAAGCTCTAAGATGGCAATATCATTTATCCTAGAGTGGATATGTATGAGGAATCCTGACACAAACTATATTCTACTTTGACCTGTATTTAACGCTGTGTGTAAATGCCAGTCATAAGGGTGCAGATCAGGTACAATATGGGATGTGGTGGATGTCTATACAGTTGAAGCAATTTGTTCCTTCTTCTCATAGCAAGTTGAAGCGATATCTCTGGGCCCCTCGTTGATTTGTGCTGCATTAAATGCATGGCCATGCTACGACTGAATTGATGAAATAGCAGTCTATTTGATCACCACAAATCTCTATCGGGAAATATAATCTTGAACGATGATGATTGACACTTAACCATGTCACACGTTCATAAAGATATCTAGAACAAAAGGATGATTGATATAAATAAAAATATAGGAGTGTAACGTAGCAGACTAGTTGTTACACATGGTGTGTCTTTAAGACTAGCCAATATTATTAATGTCAGTGCAAGTGGGAGTCTGTTGGAAATATGTTCTCGGGTTGGCTATGGTTCGACCGTGGTTTGACCGTGGTACATATATTCCGAAGATATGCCCATGACATTAAATAATAAAAGTCCATTTATCCTATTCGGTCACACACAAAGGCCAATCGTAAATTGTTTGATATACCTTATAATCGAAAATTAATTTATTAATCATTAGTTAATGGTTTAATAAATTAAGTAAGTTTTTTTTTTATGTGTGTACATATACTTACAAATCTAAATATGTAGAGATTTGATTAGATTTTGCAAATCATATTTTATATAATATATAAGATTTGATTTGATATAAATAAGATTTGATTTGATTTATAAATCTTATTTTATATAAAGATTTGTACTATAATCATATTTTATATAATATATAAGATTTGATTTGATATAAATAAGATTTGATTTGAGTTGTAAATCTTATTTTATATAAAGATTTGATTTTGCAAATCTTTCAAAATCTTTCAAAATCTTTATATTTGTATTATATGTATTATTGTATCAATTTTAATTCTATATAATACCAAATCTTGGTATTGAAAAGATATAGAAACTTCACACATACAAAATGATATTTCTCTTTCTCTTTTTCAAGTAACCAAAATACTTGAGATCTATAATTGGGTTCGGTTTTGGTGGAAATAAGGAAAAAGAAAAGATCCGTTAAGTAGAAGGTATAGATTGAAACAAGGTTGGAACTTTGGGTGTCTACCGTTTAGAGGAACTCTTCTTTGGGTTTTTCAGATTCGATCTTCAAAAGGCTACAAAGGTTGTATTCTAATCTCCTCTTGTTTAATTTCGTTAATTTTGTTTTGTTTGCTAAAGTTTTGTACAATGATCCGTGGAAGAGTATGATTTTGTAAAGTTTTAAAAATGCTTCCGCTCGCTTTGAATTTGTATTATACTCCAACATTTTTAAACATATATGTGAGATATAACTATCAAAGTTAACCTTAGTTCGACCAAGTCAACATATATGGCTTTATTATTTAGGTTGCTTCCAAGAACGTAACTTTCTTCAATTCGGTGTAAATGCCTTAAATGAACTTCTAGAACATCAAGCAATATCATGCCCCAAATCCACTCCATTCCAACATCAACCACACGTGGCACCACCTCCTTTCTTTGTTGAAAAAGTCAACATTTTGACCAATGACCAAACATCAAATATATCTTATTCTTTTCAAACTCATTCAAACCATAAGTCCATTATAACGAAACAATTTCATTCTTATTCCCTTTCCTCTCTTTCATTGCATTTGTAGTAATAGATCAAGTATGAGTGGAACCATGTCATCAACTAACAACCAATGGCAACACTTATACCAAAACAACCAACCAACCATGGTGCAAACATGGTCTAGTGATGATGGTGCTACTAATGCTACAACCAACACAAACACAAACACAACCAACACTAACACAAGTATCTCTAATCAACTTAGCCGAGTTACACGGCCAACAAACACTCGTAGACGGTCTAGGGCATCACGAAGAACCCCGACCACATTACTCAACACTGACACCACCAACTTTCGTGCCATGGTTCAACGGTTTACTGGCGGCGGTAACGCTGGTGGTGATCCCGTGTTTCTTTCGAACGAGTCATCCGTTTCATCTACTAATCAGTTTTTGAACCCTTACAATAGTAGTATTTCAACTAGTTTTAATGATGGGGTTGGATTGATTAACTCGGGTGTGGTGCCACGTGTTAATGAAGGTTACAACATGCAGTTTCAACCACCACATAGCCAGCCGTATTTTACAATGACGGCGGATGATGGTGGAAGTACCAGTGCAGTTCATGATGGTGATAATGAATTTAGACAAAGAGGGCCTTATATGTAATTGGTAAATAGAAGCAGTATGTATCTTATCTTATGAAATTTTATTATATGTCACTAATTGAAATAATAAAAATATTAGGTTTTTGCTTGTCGTACACTAGTTTAGTTTTTTTGTTTGATGTTTAAACGACTAGTTACATCAACAAGATTTAAGTTTATATACTTGAATCTTCAAACCTCAGGTCTAGGTCTGTGGTATGTTTATACGTACCTCAATCCCAGTTTATGCTCTTATAATACATTTGAAGATTAACCAATAATGTAAATATATAATGGCATCTTTGTAATTTGTATACTTGATTATTGTTATGACAATTTGCCTAGCGCACCCACACCAGCGGAAGCGTGGATATAATTGTTTGAGGCAAACTTGCGAGAAATAATAGAATGCAAAATAAAGTAACTGATAACACGACGATTTAACGTGGTTCGGCAAAACCCTGCCTACATCCACCCCAAGAGTCTCCTTTATTCTTATAATAAAAAAGTACCCGGTACAAGAAAAAGTACGTTAAACCCAAACCAAGCCCCTTAGATTTTAGTATAAAATCTAAGTTTCTCGTACACTCTTTTACACTCCTTACAAGAATAAAACTCTCAACCTCACAAAGAAAGGTTCCCGTTGATATTACCGATCAACTCCCTATCTACTTTGTGATAGACTCACAAATAAACACACTCCGTTGATAAACCCTATCAACTATGTTTTTCTTTCATTTGTGATATCTTGATCCTCTCTCTCTTTTGGATCACTTGATCCCACTCTTGGATGATCTTCTCATCTCTTCATGCTATGTATTTATAGATCAACATATACATGTGAAAATTATATGTGAAACCAATAACCAACTTGACATGTGAAGATGCAAAATACAAATCAAACTTTTCCTTTGACTTCAACAAAGTTAGGCAAGCATGTGAGACCATATAATAGTCATAGCCACTTGTTTAGCATGCAAACTTCAATTCCAATTTGACAACATAAATGTTTGTCAATAATTTAGACTATGTCCAACAATCTCCACCTTGGCGAACATTTATCTTCTTCGTCACCGAAAATACTATCACTTAGTACTTTCACCATTGGCCTCCTTATTACCGCTGCACACACCTTGAATCACCTCGGTCCTGAACCCGATTCAAATAACTGGCCAATAATCATGTGCAGCTAACCCTTTCAACTTACCTAGTTGACACCGAAGAGGAGTCTCGAATCACCTCTTCCACCACAGTAGGATTTTCCTTCTCACCATCGTCTACCTTGGTCAAACATGTCCCACGTGTGATTTTCATAACTCCACCTACGGCCTAATAACCGTATCCTTGAGAATCCAACCCGCATAAGGAAATTAGATTCTTGCACATCCTTGGTGTGTACGCCACACCACCAAGAGCGTAAGCAACTCCGTGAAACAATTTTATTTTCACCATACAAACACCCTCAACATCACATGTTGAACCATCACCTAAAGTCAGCACCCCGCTTTCTTTAACATAAGCTTATCAAAATAAGCTTCCTTGGAACACACATGCATCGTACAACCAGAATCTAAAATCCATTCATCTTGAGCAGAAGTAGAACTTTTGGAGATTGTGAGAACATCTCCCAAATTAACCGGTTCACTGCAGCCGATGAACCCCCAGATTTACCTTCACCATTCTTCTAGAGTGGACAGTCCTTCCTTAATGACCCCACTCATGACATTTGAAGCACTGGATACCCTTCACGCCGTCTCCTGACCTAGACCTATTGTTACCACTAGATCAATTCTCGACAAACCTTCCCCTTCCATGACCAACCATAGCAACCCCATGCTCAAAAATGGTCATTGGATCTTCGTCTCTTATCCTGTGATAAGATTACCGGTACTACATCCTCCATCTTTACAGTAGCCTTACCATAAAGAACAGTAGTGACCATAATATCATACGAACTAGGAAGAGAGGCAAGAAGAATAAGGGTCTTATCTTCTTCCTCAATATAAACCTCAACTTTTCCAAGTTGATCCACCGGACCATTAAACACATTCATGTGTTCAATAATATCCCAATCGTCATCTCCATCTCAAATGGCTCCACCTTAAATTGCATACCGCCGTTTCTCGCCATCTCCAAACAAAAACTATCTGATAAACCTGGATACGCTCTGACACCACTTGTTATGACAATTTGCCTAGCGCACCTGATGTGTAAAATCTAGTATATAATTTATCTTGAAAAATGTCGGTTTAAAGATTACTACACACTAACGGGCAGTGTACCCGATCGTGCAATAGTATAAAGTTGGTAATTCCGAAATCGTTCCAAGGACAGTTTAACGTTAGAATTAAGATTGTAACTAATAAAAATAAACTAAGTTAATCTATGAAAATTGAAAGTACGTGATAATTTGTTTTGTGGCTATTTAACGATTAGCCAAATCAAAGATTGATTAAAAGTAAAAGACAATATTTTTGTGTTTTTAAGTTTATAGAAAATAAATGCAGACTCAACGAAAAGTAAAGATATTTGAATTCAATAGATAAAAGAATGTTCGCCTAGATCTCCTATTCGTAGTGTCGGATGATTTGTTATTAAGCACTAATTCAATTTATCAATACATGCAACTACAGAGTCGGTTTACCCAGAGTTCTCTTTTAGCAAACACGTCAAACTAGGA